>NC_139825.1:30887825-30927825 GCF_963691815.1 Echiichthys vipera | reverse complement strand
GTAATTTAGTTTTTGGAATTTTGGTATTGCTATATTGTGGAGTGAGGGGTAGCCTACAATCTGTGTGAACAGATTAACAATGTCTTTTGTGGCTTAAATTTGGGAAATATAACCCTGACGATGTCATCAGGGTTATCTCAGATTGGGCTTGAAACTTTTTTAAACGGAAAGAGAGGATGTGACGAGGAAGACTACCCAGTTGCATTATAGGAAAAGTAGGATTCATTCTGTGTCTCAAATCGAGCACTTCCACCCCCAAATTGGCTTTTTTTGAGGGTGGTATTGCATTCACGCCGGAAGTCGGTAAAATGCAGTGTACACTCAATCGCCGCCATCTTCTCTACGTAGCGGCAGCGGCGGGACTTAATTCAAACTGGAAAACGGCGGAACAACAGCGCAAGGGAGTGGCAACAACTAGTTTTAGTTATAACTACTTTATAAATGTAAAAAGAGGATCACAAGGATTTTGGGCGGTGTGCTGAGTCAGAAGAGTTGTTGGAAAAGCTTTTGGAAAAATAAACAGAAGAAGAACACGATGTCGACGTCATTTCCTGTAACTGCGGGCGGCAGTGTGTGATTTGAGACAGCACTTACAGGGGAAATTGAGTGTACACACAGTGCACAAATATCAGTACACTCACTAAAGTGCACGATCTGCAGGCACCAGTGTTTTTGGGTCTTGACCTGTACTGGGGACTAAAAGTCATTTTTTCTCTGCTCCTGCCTCATCAATTTTGACTAATGTTGTTTTAATACATCTCTTGTGAGCCCGCTACTTTATGGAAGTGACATACTAAATCTCTGAAATACCTGCTTTAAGTAAATAATCTTACACCTTCTTATACCTATGCCTGCATTAAACTCAGCCCCTGGGCCATCATTGTGTCTATCAGTATCCATGGTGTGACAAGTGGAAAATGATTATTTATTTACCGTTTTCCCTTTTAATTTCTGGGTGACAACATTCTCCATAATCCTCTGTAATGCACTTGGGAGGAAATAATCTTGGATACACAATTTTACACAGTCGCTCCAATAGTGGACTCGATATTTCCGACAGCCCCTGAAGGCAGCAGTACCCCCTCCAGTTTACAGTCTCACAGCGAGAATTCAACGTGATCGCGTCTGTCTCAGAGCAGCGGTGTGGTCTCTGACTGAGGAGCGCTCGTATGTTTCTCCTTGTACGCACTTTTAAACAGGATGTAGTGACGGTGACAGATCACGGACAAAGACGCACAACTGCGGGTTAAACAATGCGATATGACAAACACCGGTGAGCCAGAAATGAGCACCGCGGAGGAGAAGAAGACAGGAGGAGCCCCGATGAGGCAGCTCACCGCCGGCAGGTCTTGACGACTGCTCCCGTTGACCTGAGACGCCTAGAGGCACCGCACGGTTCACGCACACTGCAAAACCAACATAGCCGAAATAGTCCACAACCCGTTTGTGAAACTTGAAAGCGATAATGGCGAGCCAGGGCGACTGCAGTGTGAAGGTTGCATTGAGGTAAGCCTCCAACGTCTGTCTGCTGGAAATGTGCCGACCTTAGCAGACAACATTGTGTCTGTGCCTCAATTAAATGCATCCTGCACACCTATAGTCTCCACCACACACTCCTTGCTGTGTCGGCTCATCGTAGGATAACGTTAGAGCTACAGAGAGGACGATAACACCTCGTTTTGTAATACAAGGTGGTGCTCTGCACAGTATTGATAATGCAAAGCATGTGTCAGCACCACGCTATCTCCCATATGATTGTTTTCATGTTGCAGGGCAGGCACGTTTTCCACAGTCCGTTATTTTATGCGAAGCAGCAGCGTGCGTTCACGATTTAACATTGGGTGAAGTGACAAGGACAGCTTCAGCCAGGTGCAGGGAGGAGGAATGGGCGTTTCTCCTCAAACCAATTTTTGTATTATTCTTATTATTCTCACAGGGAACTGCATGCAGTCCCACCTCATTATAACCGAGTCTGTAGTGAGCACCTCATGGATGAGTTAGCTTCACAACCAGGTTTGAAAGCAGAGCCTTGTATTGTTGTTTTTTAAAAAAAGACCCTGCCTCTGCAAATGAATCAAACACAAAGAGATGCTCTCCTTCAGAGCTCTGTCATTCACTGGCTTTGTTGGAAATGCACTCAAAAGCTCCGGCGGCGGAGCAGCTTTTGGATTTGTATCAGGATATATTAGCAGCCCATCGATTGTCTGTGCCAAGACTTAATGCAGTTTGAGAGAGAGATAACATCAATGTGCACATGCTGGCATTGGGTGCCTGTAAAACTCATGCCTCCAGTGTGATCAGGGCTGTGGTCTGTAGTCATGCTCATTTTTGCAGTGTGTTTGGGGCTGAGGTGGTGGTCTGACAGACCCACTGTCCTTTAACTCACACCCTCCCAGACTCACATCAGCTAATGAATCCCAATTGGTTGTACTGGTTGCCCTGTATGAGAGGATTAATAGAAAATAGGAATCCTTACACCCTCTGTTATTATGCAAAATGTAAAGCAACTTCAACAAAGTAATTGCAAAATGTAACTGTTCAACCAGGGTCCCCTTTGAGGTCCTCCAAACCCAGGTTGGTAACTATTGACTGAACCTCGTGGGGGGTTGGAGGATGGGGGTCGGGGCCCAGTAGAGCAGCCTTTTTAAAGATGAACCTTACAACCGATGGCACCCGTTTCCCCCAGGGGAGAATTCAGAGTCACTTGTCAATCAGCCGCTGAGTGGATCTCCTTTGTGCTTGTTCACAGCAACGAACTGTAACAGGAAGTGGGGTGGGGTGTTGGCGAAAAAAAGCAAAAAGAAAAGGTGAAAAGAGAAGCCACAGAGACAGCTGGTGGCCGCTGCTCAACTGAAGTTATTGATTAAAGCCTGGAGAGCGGCATGTTGTGTAAATGTGACTGAATGGTGGTGACATATCTCGCTACACACACACACACTCGCACCATACTGTGTTTTAATACGTCTCCATCATTTTTCTTTAGTGATGCAATATTGACACGATCTTCAGTGTGTGAGCATTTTGTCAAACTTGGTAAAATAGAATTAAATCAATACAGAGGGCATTATAACCACATTTCAATCACTTTCAACTTCACATTGTAATTAACAGTACTTTGTGTAATTGCATAGCTACGCTGCCGGGGTGGGCAAACACTGCTCCTTTTCATCATGTGTGATCTGCGTGTGTGTTTGCATGCCCTGTGAGTGCCACCAAAAGTGTTTGACAGGAAATGGGAAGCCCACAAATAAACACACTGAGAAAGATAACTTCCTGCCGTACAAGCGATAGTTTTCCCAAAGACTGCAGAGCGTCTTTTTTCCCTGAGAAAAGTCGGCTGCTGATAAGAGATGACTGGTTGGTTTTAATTGCTCCCATGTTGTGTGCAGCCCTCCGGGGCAGACCGTATAAAGTCTGGACTCTGTTTGTGTGTGTGCATGTGTGAGTTTGCATTTGGAGGGCAGTGGGGTTGTCTTGAGGACCAACCAACACACACACACACACACACACACACACACACACACACATACACATACACATACACATACACACACACACACACACACACACACACACACACACACACACAGTAGTCTGAGTCGCCAGCATCCATTTCCTGAATGTCTGCACTGCCTTCCCTAAACAATGGCTGTATAACCACTGACATGACCTACAATCCTGCATACAGACTTGACTGCCTCAAGAATGGATGTGGATATGACACACACACACACACACACACACACACACACACACACACACACACACACACACACACACACACACACACACACACACACACACACTTAAGTCTGCATTGCAGTCTAGTCAAACGTGATGAGATGCATGAAATGTTACTCCCTACTAAGTGGTCGTTGTTAATTTGCTTCTGGCTTCACTTAAAAGAAAAGCTTCGTCTGAAGCAAACTGACTGTTAGAATGAGAAGACTTATACATTTCCTGCGTTTCACCCATTCAAACCGCCACACACACTCACAGTCCTATTAGACGTATGTGCAGTTTCACTTCCTCTCGATGTTACGTTGAGTGCTGCATTTGCCCCAGGTGTAAAAGCTTCGTGTTAGTGCTGGCTCTGAGCGTGCATGTGCTGCTATAAATGACAGTAATTTCATTTTTGTGTGTATGCATGTATGTTGGGTGTAATTTTACATGAGAGTTGCGAGCAGTGCATACATTTTCTATTTGCATATCAGTCTGTGTCTCTTGCCGTTTCTCTGCTGCCACTAACTCATTTCAGACCAGCGAGCGACTCTTGTCTTCCACCAAAGTGCTACGTCAGCTTCCAAAGCTGCATATAGACACAAAGACAAATCTGTTTAGTGCTGTTATGGTCTTTGACCTTTTGACTGTTGCTTGATGTTCTCACCTTAACTGACGCTTCCTCAAGGCTTTTATCCTTGTCTATTTTGAGATCTGTTGCCGAAAAAATGACCCGAGGATTCTCAGAGTTTTGTACATTTGTGGTTCAAGGTGATGAAAGTAATTATGCTGAATGAAGAAAATATCTTCTGTAAATAGAGCACAAAATAATTCAGTGTTTTTTCAGACCCTGCAGGTGGATGATTGGTGGTTATTGTGGACAGTTATGATTCAGAGCTTTTTAGCTCAAAGGCCATGGTAGCTCAGCTGAGTAAAAAAGGTGAGCTTTTATCCCTCCAGTCTTCTGATATCATGCTGATAAGCCAGTCCAGAAGTAGTGCTTTGCAGAAACACAAAAAGTTTTTCATAAATCCATAAAAGTGTTGCAGATTTTTTCCGCCGAGGCCCAGGTAGTGTGAGTACAAATGGACCTGGCCCGTGGGGGGAGAGGGAGGTGCCGACAAGTACTCTAAAGCACGGGCCACGGTACGCACGGACAGTGTGAATGCGCCCCAAAACTCTGGTTTCAAAAACAAAACAGGGGTAGTGGTACAACTGCTTTAAATGGGAGTTTTTTTTGTTGTAGGACGTATGTCCTGTGTAGGCTACCAGTCTCGAGTGTTTCCTGTGTGTGTTAACAGTTTGCCGCACAGGCTCTGTCTGAGTTACACACCTCCCCAGGGGGTTGCCTTTAAAATGTCTGGACCCTTGTGGGAAATGGTGTGTTTTTGTGTGAGATTAGCCTATAGTTTGTACTAGTCACAGGGTAGTGCTGCAATGTAATCTCCTCATGAGTGCATTCTTACACTTGGTCTCAACCCCCCCACCCCCCATTGATTGGCTTGCTGCAGATTTACAGTCAGGGAAAGTGAGAGCAGGTTTGTTTTGTTGATGGGAGTCGCACTGAAGTTTTTTCTATTCGGTGAGTCGGCCTCAACCGAGGGAAGAGGAGCAGGAAACATGACAGAGCACACACCCAAGCTGGCCGTCCACAGCTGTGCATCACTTCCTCCTCATGCTACCCTGCGGGTCACATGTATTTTTTTTGCTGTTGTTGTTGCCCCTCATATCTATCAGACCTAACAGTTTTGTGTTAATGTATTTTGTTTCAAGAGTGCCAAATAAGCTGCCTGTCTAGAATGACTTAGCATTGGGTGTACAGTATGTACTGTATGCTTGTGTCACTACAGTGCAGAAGAAAGAAACATCTGACAATAGACCTGAAAGTTGTTAGGAACATTGTGTTTAAACCAAATGACATTGTGATGTGTGGAAAGGCAAGAAAGAGAACATTTCATGACAGCAATGGGTGTTTTCCTTATCACCTAGGAACTGTTGCATAATCAGACTGCAGGCTCAGGGGCTTTACCAGCACTTTGTGGCCAATGAGGTGAAAAAGGTCTGTGGAACAAAGAAGTTAGTGAGGTTGCCGAGTTACGCCCTTTAATCCTGATTTTCCAAACAATACCACAACTCCTCTTCATTTCACATCTGATGACAGGTGTATAATAGAGCTATTTGATTGTGTTTCTGAAGTGACGATTGTTTATAGATCCTGAGGGTGAAAGTGATTGACCCATAACTTGTGTATTTACGCCAATAGATCAGAAGTATTAGGGGCTAGGCACAGGCTTTGGTATTAAAATAAGTTGTGCAACTGGTCTGTTGATGGACTTTTCATCAGCACTCCCAAATGGTGTGCTGCTGTTGCAGAATGACTTCCTGTGAGGCTGCCACTGGACTAGCCACACTTCCTGCTTTGTGAACTGCTGATGAGCCTGTTGACACAATTCTGTTGAGACTGGATTCTCAGTGAGAGTGTGGAACTAAAAGAAAAAGCCTCGGCCGTTTAAAAATCTAGGAATCATTCAACTGAACTTCATAAACAATAATTTGTCTGCTCTTCTGAGACAAAAAGGGCCCGTTGTTCCTGACTCAAAAATGGAAAGCACTCATTGATCCTGAATGTGCTAACTGCGCTCGACATGACGACATGTCATCTTCCTTGTCAACTTACTTATAAAAGTTGGCCTCATCCTTTTTTTTTCTCTTGCTCAAGCTTGTCCGAACTGTGACCAAAATGCTGGAATGTCACCAGCTTTTTTTTCTGCCGGCCCCTCTCAGCTCCTTCCATCTCCTGTTCACCCACTCTTGCACGTGCATGTCCACACACACACGCAAACACACACACACACACACACACGCAAACACACACACACACACACACACACACACACACACACACACACACACACACACACACACACACACACACACACACACACACACACACACACACACACACACACATTTAACCACATTTATTTGAATTCATCCATTTAAATTCAGCAAGGAATGAAAGGCGCTTCAGTCTGAACATTTGCATTTTTCTGTTATCAGGGTCTCATCATATGTCAGCTGGAGCTGGCCTTCTAAACAGTCCTAACTGTAATCATTCATGCCGCTCTGACACAAGAAAACCTTTTTTTATGGACTGCATGGTCAGCACAGGAAAATAATCAATTGATTTATTTTATAACATTTTATCAAGAGTTAAATACATTTCTCTTCAAACCTTCTGTGTTCTGCATATTTTGATAAATCACATAACTAATATGTGTGTGTTGACATTGTTCTGGTCATTTTGAAATCTGTGTGTGTGTGTGTGTGTGTGTGTGTGTGTGTGTGTGTGTGTGTGTGTGTGTGTGTGTGTGTGTGTGTGTGTGTGTGTGTGTGTGTGTGTGTGTGTGTGTGTGTGTGTGTGTGTGTGTGTGTGTGTGTGTGTGTGTGTGTGTGTGTGTGTGTGTGTGTGTGTGTGTGTGTGTGTGGCAGAGGCCCTTTAAACAGAGCACCTCTCGGGTGAGCTTAGACAGAGGACACAGTGTGAATAAGTCTGATGTCACTGCAGGTCTTTGTGCTCTGTGCTGAGTTTGCACACATACACACACACACATATAAAGACACAGAGCAAGGGCAGAGTACTGGAGGCTAAATGGGGATGAAGAACAGGCTGTATTTTTAGAGAGTACGGTAGACAGGAAGGGGTGAAAGAAAGGTTTGCAGAGTCAGTTTTTGATGTTGTCTTTGTTTTTTGTTTTTTTATGTACTGCTCTCCCTCCTCTGAAAAGAACAATGCTTCCTGCAATTCAACACAACCTATACAAAGAAAAATCAAAAGAGAAGAAGGGACAGAGAAGGGGGCGGAGTGGAAAAAGAAGCAAGTGTCTCTTCTGTTGTCAAAGGGGTTACTGTAGTGTGCAAATATGAGCTCTTAGCCAAACATGCAATCAGTTTGTGTCTGACGTGTGCATACAAATATGTTTATGTGTGTCTGAGCATCGTGTGTATGAATAATCTGGGCACAGCTGCATGTATTTGCCATATTCCCGCAGAGGGAGGAAGAGACAGAGATGGAGTTCTGTCTAGACTGTATAGAGTTGATTTACTTCTGTATTTTTGTATTGTTAAATTGCATTCTCTTCTGCTGTTTTAGTCTCTGAACTAGAAATGTAACGTGACTTACCAGTAAACAAGTAATAGGATTGTATAATTGCAAATCATCTGTTTTGTGTCTCTCTTAACATCCACTTAAACACACAGGCACACACACATATTTCATCAGCCTCTGAATTGTCTCTTGAAGAATTGCACATTGTAAACAAGTCAGAAGACAAAGACGTGAAGACCTCTGAATTTGTGCCAGTCTGTGTACTACGTATGTGTTTGTGCATGCTTCAGTAGAGCTGCTTTCAGTGTCTGCTGTGCATATATGAAGGGGTAGGGTGTGTGTGTGTGTGTGCGCATGACCAGCTGGCCCATAATCACCTTCAGGGCTAAGTAGCTTAATCACTGCTGGAGTTTGTGTCTCTGAGTTTGTTTATTGTACTGGGTGTGAATGGAAAGAGATGACAGCAGGGCGAGGCTCTAAAACTGCTGATTTCAGCACTAACATACTGATGAACTGAAATTTTATGACCAAATACCTGCATAACTATGTGCCACACTTTGGCCCTCATTTATCAAACGAACGTACGGCAGAAAAACGTGCGTACGACCATTTCCTGGCAAACTCCGGCATTTATCAATTTGGACGTGAGCAGGAGCTACGTTCAAATCTCACGTCTGGTCTGAGATCGTGTACACAAATTTGAGCCTGTGTATTTGCGGTGCAGCACAGCAAAATCTCGCTGAAAATAATTAACAAACCTCAGCTGTCATTAAGCATAAGCAGTCACATATTAAGAACAGATCAAAACGGATTCTTAAAACAAATGAAAAAAATAAAAATTGTGGTTAGAGCAATTGATTGTACTCATGTGTGTCTGAAGGCACCATCCATGAATGATTACGCATTCATCAATCGCCAAAACTACCACTCGATAAATGTACAGGTGATTTGTGATGCCAAGCTATCGCTTTTAAACGTGGCGGCCAGGTGACCGGGGGGGGGGGACACACACGATTCTTTTATATTTCAAAACTGCTCGGCTCCAGCCCCCCACGACCCCGACAGGGACAAGCGGTTGAAGATGAATGAATGATAAGGAAAGCGCATTGCAGAGCCAAAGTCATCTCCTCGGTTAGTGGCTACCCTCGATAAATTGCATTAAATCAAACAAGGTATCAGATGATTAACATCTTGGTATGGTTCTTCTAGGTAACAACGGTTATCCTCCAAAGCAGGGATGTCAAAGTCAAATACATCAGTGGGCCAAAAAAACAAATTTGCTACAAGCCGAGGGCCGGACTGGTTTAATGTTAATTAAAACATATTAAAATGATTGCATATAACCTATTGAACCAAGACCTAATACAGTGTACCGTATTTTATATATATATATATACATATATATATATATAATAATTAAATGAATAATCCAATATTTTTGTACGGCTCTGTCAGTAATTTCAGGTGACACATTTTTCATCAGGCCCACAGACAAAAACAAACTTCCTTCAAAGAGAAAACACATGTCCTGTACATTAAATTAATAAAGCAATATTTTCTTATGACTTTAGTTATTTTAAGGAAAACATTTTCAACAGGCAAACAGCAAAAAAGAAAATGTCCTTCAAAAATAAAATGTGTTTCTTAATATCAAGTTAAAGACACACAGCTTTGCTTTTTACCTCCATGAACATGTGCTCTGCCTCCCACCGAGCTTCAAACACCCTGTTCTCATCCTCCACCTTCCCTTTAGCCATTATTGGGGAGGGGGGGTGCTGAACGTTGACATCTGCCCTGAATGCTTATGAATAATGAAGACGGGGCGGCCGACTTGCGGCGCTACAGTGAGTTTGCGGGCTACCGTTGCATTGTGGGTAATGTAGTTTTGGTGCGTGAAAAACACCAGCAGGCGGGTGTGGCGTGCGGGCCGGTTCTAATACTAATCAAATATCATCCCGGGGGCCAAGATCATTCATTGGCGGGCCGAATCTGGCCCGCGGGCCTTGACTTTGACACCCATGCTCTAAAGGAATACCTAATAACCCCGCTGGCAAACCCCGCTACAGAGCAGGAGCGCAGGTTCAGCAGTGCGCACACACGCCCACACGCCAAAGTGGAGCGCTGCTTCGCGTTATTCTTTTCCATACAGCATTTTTATAGGCCCCTTTTATAACACTCTTAAGACTGCCAAAAAGCACATCTTTATTTTGCTCCATCTCGGATGTCAGGATGCCGATCTGTGTGTCGGAAAAGTTTCTTTTCTTTCCTGTCTTCCTTGTCTCCATGTTTGACCTCAGTGGGCGAGGCCTCCGAAACAGGAATATTTAAGGGCGTAACATGTTAATGACGATCGAATTCAGCTGCCGCATTTATCAAGGCCCGCTCATTCGTACGCTGAGATTGGTCCGATACGAATGTTTCATAAATCACACGTTGGTCCTGTCATACGACCAATTCTGCGCTCAGATCTGCGCCCGTTTTCACGCAAGATTGATAAATGAGGCCCTTTGTGTTTAGTGCTAATTAGTTATTCTTAGCATGCTAACAGGCTAAAACCGCAAATTTTATACCTGCTAAACATTAGCATGTGAAAATCGTCAGAATCGTCGTAAGAATGCTAGCTTGCCAATGTTAGCATCCACCTAAAAGCTCAGCTGTTCCTCAAAGGACTGCTTGCTGACATGGTAGACTCTTGGTTACACTCTTGCTTGTTTCATTCATTCATTCATCTTCAACCGCTTGTCCCTGTCTGGGTCGCAGGGGGCTGGAGCCGATCCCAGCTGACATCGGGCGTGAGGCGGGGTACACCCTGGACAGGACGCCAGTCTATCGCAGGGCACACATAAAGACAAACAGAGACAGACAACCATTCGCACCTACGGGCAATTTTAGAGTCATCAATTAACCTAACACAAGCATGTCTTTGGACTGTGGGAGGAAACCGGAGTACCCGGAGAAAACCCACGCAGACACGGGGAGAACATGCAAACTCCACACAGAAAGGCCCCAGCCGGCATTTGAACAAGTCCATTTGAACAGTGCTAACCACTACACTGTGTAGCCCTCTTGCTTGTTTAATAAAGTCAAATACACAGAAAAAGACTTTTTTTTTTTTTACAATGATGAATAGAAAAGTCTAAGACACTGCCTACAAGACTGATGACAGACACTGTAAGCTTTATGCTTTGTGCTAATCACCTACAGCGCGGCAAAGAAGTTAATAAGACGCATCATTTACAAGACATCAAACAGTTATTGAGAAAGTAAAGGCAGTGAGCTTCAGTTTCATCAGTGACATGTCAGCCTTATATTGTGATTCTACTGACTTGCACAGTTAAATCAGCTAGTGAAATGTTTAGATTGATTCAGGAAGTGTATTTAATGAGCATACAAGCTCTTGGAAATAGCAGGATAAGTTAGCCTAAAACGCCCTTCCTTTCTGGCAGAAAATTGGCTACATTTAGCTGTAGCTTATCATCTTGTCTTCTCCACCATTCATCAGATATATAATCATCATTACCATCATCAAACCATTTATATATACCTGTATATCACATAAGCTCATATAGGTCTGCAAACATTTAAAGAGAATACATGTGTGTGTGTGCATGTACCTTCAGCCCCTGGCTAAGTTCACATACCTACAGACAGACAGATGTGCTGGCTGGCTACATTAGCACTCATGCTAAATGTTGTCTGACAGAGTGGGAGGCTGGGCTGGTGGTAATGCTAACTAACCCTCCAGGGAGGCAGACAGACAAGCAGAGTCATGGCAGCAGTCTACAGCTCAGCAGCATGTGTTGTACACAGTGTGAATAAAAAAGGTTAACACAACCAAAGGTCTGAGCTTTATATTCTTGAGCTATATCACACCCCAACATACACATATTGTATGACCCCCTAGTATTTTGTGTGGTCCTGTGGGCTACAGTTGGTGTCCTGTTCATTTAAACTATCAAGTTACATGCAAGACATTATTACATATTTTACATTTGAATAATTCACATACATTGCTTTTCCAATATTTCACATGGGAAATGCAAAACACCACATGTGAAAACATCAATTTCACATATTATTGTTATGTTAAACACATTGAACACGTGATGAATTCACACACAAGGACGTGTGTTTTCTCAAATGCATGGCAGCCATATTTCACGTGTGAAAAAACTCATTCAGGCACATGTGTTTTTTAGATGTTTCCATATGTATGTCATATTTCACAGTTATTTCACACTTGCTTTAGTTGTTAGGGTGCTGAACCCTGGATAATTAAAAGCAAAATGTGAACCAAACCATTTAGCCTCTGTCTTTATTAAGGACTTGTTGCCACTTTCCTTTTTAATCTTTGATCTTTTTTATAAACTCCACACTGGGTCAGTGCCACTTCTAATTTATTGTCACAATGGATCAGTTTTGTGGCATGGTTTGTGGTCTGTCAAGTATACCACTAACACTCTCCAGATGATAAGTATCCATATGGTGGCCCATATAAAAATTACACACAGTCATGGTACTAAGAACAAATGTTCTCTTAATGGCCAGTGCCTCCTCTTTCAGACCGCTGAAGTTAATTGGAATCAAGCAGAAATTGGGTAGCACCTCCTTGACCTTCACAGGGCCGTTTGTTGTGAAAATGTAGGAAAGGAAGCTAATTTGATTCTTGCTTGTGCCTCCACCTCCCCCCATGGAGCAGCAGACAGAGCAGATGAGGGGGGATGAAGGGAGGGGGGATGAGGAAATGAGGTGGGGATTGACCCAGAATCAGCTCCGATGATGCGAACTGATGTGCCCTTGTAACAATGAGAGATGATCATCTGAAATTGAATGATGATTACTAGTCTTTGACAGTGGTGAGAAGTTAGTTTCATACTGGCACACTGGGGTTACAGTAATCCAATAATTCCTTTATCACACTTTACTTACTTAGAATTATATACTTAACGATCTCAGACCTTTTAAGCTCGAGTGTTTTGTCTGTGTAAAGCCTGAAGGTACGTACACTCAGACAGTAAATAAATGCAAACTGCGATGGCTCGTTGTATGTTTTTCACCCACTTTGTGTTGCATTCCAATTTCAAATGTAGCCGCGCCGCTCTGTCCCACTTTACCTGATACTATCAGCATAAAAATGTGATATATGAGACCCTGAAGTGTCTCACAGATCTGACTCTGAAGCCTCGGCTTCACTCCGCACTTTACCTTTGGTGTGGTGGTTTGTTGTCACAGAAAATGGATGTCTATATTAATCTTTTGATTTCAAGGGACAACAGACAAAAAGAAAGCAATGAGGCCACAGTTGTGTACTAAAACAGACCTTAAACTTACGATGACAGTGCATGTCTTTTTGGAAATACATTCCTGATGGAGAGAGTTAGTTGATCTTTATGGAACAGTTGAACGAGCTCTTTCCAGATAATGTAGGACAACTCTGTCCTTGAAAGTCTGTCTCAGTTAAGAAAACGCTCATGTTAACATCAATGAACCAGTTTGCTCGATTGTGCTCCAGCGTGCAACACTGCATGCTAACACAACCAGTCAAACCAATGAGCAAAATATATGTGAGTCCTGCGCTCTCTTATCGCCAGTTACCAATCAGCAGCAGTGCCTCGGGCCACAGGGCCGCCAGTCTGTGAGGTTAGTTCAATAGATAAGGTCATTATGAAGGCCATGAACAGTGGCTCCCATCTATTATACGTCTGAGTGTGGAGGTGAATAGACTTGTAGTGCAGCATCAGATGAGTGTGTGAGAATGGCCTTTCAATGTAACCCAGAAAGCAGAGAATATCCTCTATTGAGTGGTAATTTAATCCAGTTATCCATATACAGTAGAGAGACTTTCAGTGTGTCAATGTTGGAAGGGGTGGAACACCAGTTTCTAGAATTAGATAGTTGATGGAATTGATATTAATGCTTTTATTACTTGAAAATCTGAGTAAGTCTACTTTCAGTACAGATTAATTACCCATGTATTTTCAATAATTGTAATAATTTCGTCTATATCGGAAAATATGTATTTTTAAAGCCAACATGGACAAGAAATCTTTAAAGTGATCAACAAAAATTAAGATTGGAGTGTCTTTAATTGCTTGACAACTGGTAAAACACCATCTGCTGATGAAAATCACATGACTGAAAACTCCAGAAAACAATTAAATGGATTTAAGATTCTCAACTTTAAGATATTCGTTTACTATCACATAAGGCAAAGGAAAGGGAAGAAGAAGAAGAAGAAGCTGGAATGAATCAAAGAAGTTTGCCGTTATTTTTTTTCCAATCCATCTACTGACCATTTTAGCTTTAGCTTGCATATAAGTAGACATCCATTATGCCCACAAGACATTATTTTCCCTTGGAGTATGTTACCCTGTGGACACATTGCATTGCATCAGGCATGGTGCCCTGGGAGAATCAGCATGTGTGTCAGTGTGACGAGACAGACGCCAAATGGGAGTGGCAGAAGGTATCCACCCTGAGTGTGCCTGCCACCTCCTGGGCAAGCCAGCTGTCCACGCCCAGCGCCAGCCTACTGCGACCACTGTCCTACTTTCTCTACACACACGTTCTTATAATCTGTCTTCTTTGCTTTCCAATTTACATATTCCACACTTAGTCAGCTCTCCCCTCCATTTACTTCATGCATCACTGCCTCATTTTGCCCAAGTGTTCCTCATTAGTAATCCCACTTTGGTTGCTCCCACCTGAGCCAGCCATTTACTGTGAGAACCCTGCTTCCTGTGTGGCCATTCTTCTTTTTTTTATCCTGGTATTCACAGGTCAAAGCTCGCTAAATGCCATTTCTCACTCCACTTTTTCACCCACTTTTATTTGATGCCAGCTTATTTCATTCAAAGCTAACATGGCCATACTTTGCCAGGGACAAGGCACAGTCAGGTGCCCATTGCTTATTTCTGCCATCCCCTTAGAGAGTGTTGGACCTGTGTGTGTGTGTGCGTGTGTGCGCGCGTGCGTGGGTGTGTGCGTGTGTGTGCGCGCGTGCGTGCATGCGTGTGTGCATGCGTGTGTGCATGTGTGTGTGTGTGTGTGTGTGTGTGTGTGTGGCTACCAGCCTGTTAGCCTGCTGTGATGTTGGGACGATGTGAAGGATTGGAAACCAAAGCGAGAGACAGATTTTGTAGTGACTGGCATGCTTCCACAACCCATTATGGGAGAGTGTGTGTTGCTATTACACTCATGCACAGATGCTTAACTGATTACTCTAAGAGCATGGCATAGATGTTAAGGGGAAAGGTGTCTTAGATGGTTTGTGATGGATAGAGACGGAGAGATGAGAAGGACAACTGCAGGGAGAGAGACAGTTTTATGTGCGGAATCGCTGCAGACAGCCGATCCAGGAAATCAATGGGAGGACTGATTAAATGGGTAGCAGGACAGAAATGCCTACTGTAGCTCAATAATCATAAACTGAGCCTTTTCAGCTACGCTGTGCTTGTGTGCTAGGTGGTTGGTTTTACAATAACTCTTTGATGAACAGGCTTTAATTAATGAAAGCTGTAAGATACGAGAAGATGTTCATTAGTGATGCATAAAACATTATGTCAAGGAATTGCAGTCAGAATTCTTAATTTCTCAACAAAAAATACTGCAATGACTAATTAGGATGCAAAAAACCCACTATACATATTCATGATGTTTGTGATTACATTTAACATGTTTAATTGTTTTTTAAATATTGGGGGAATATTATACACAAAATGTTTTAATATTAAAAGAATAATATTTGATACTAGCTGGAATATGAGGAGGTGACTTGTTCGCTCTGTGACTGACTGAAATATCTCAACAGCTGTTGGATGGATAACCATTAAACTTACTGTACATTCAGGGTTCCCAGAGGATGAATTGTAATAACTCTGGCTAACAATAACTTTGATTTATGACCAAAACTCTTAAAAACTAATGATGTTCCCAGCAGCCTCAGCTGTATTTTGCATTTACTGCTAGTAATGATACCATGCTAACGCACTAAAGTAGGATGGGAATTAACACAGAGGCCATTTTGAGTATTTTGCTAGGTGTTTATATGTCTGTCTGTCTGTCTGCAGCCAGACTTTGTCACCGCAATAGCATTGCAACCATGCAAGATACAGTCACAAAACATAACATGTGTGTAGTTGAGATCAAAATAAAAGCCAAGTTCGAAGATAGGTGTGATTTCAGCTAAAGAGGGTAGAAAGTTTTTCACCTATCTTTCTCAATTTAACACTCGGTGGCATATAATTCCACTACATAAAGGAAATTCCAAGTTTAGTAGAGGAAATTTCAATGCATTTCATTATTACAATCAAGCATATTCTTAAATCTATCAGCAGTACAGATTAGCTTGGATAAAAGACCTTTTCTGAGTCTTAACTGTCAAGTAATCTTTTGGGCAATCGACCGATCAGTGACCTTGAAACAAATGTACCTATTTTACTGCCATTCTCATTTTGTCCAATGTTTTTTCTTCCTATTTTGACCTTTAGCAGCCACTGGTGTGCCTCCCCTCCATCCATCGCTGCACCTCAGGGCCTCTCTTGTTTCATCCCACAGTCACTGATATGCCCAGAGCTCCTAACCCAAAATAGGCCAAACCAATTTCCTGAGTTCTCAGGGCTTTTCACATCAAACATGCGACAATCTTCATGAATTGCCATTCTATCCCCGCTCTCCTGTTCTTGTTCTCATTGTCCCCTTTCTCTTGTTCACTCTGTCCTTCTATTTGCATGGCTCTTTTAAGAGAAAGGCCTGAAAGAGCAACAGGGAGATAAATGGTTCAAAGAGCAGTAATCAGCTCCACCTTGACAGGTTTTCGGAAATTTTGTATCAGGTGTGACAGAGGCCGCTATCACATGTTGCCAGAATATCTCCAAAAAAATCCTTCTTTTCTTGATGAATATACAGTACACATCCAGATTGGGTATAATTTACATTAAGAAGTGTTATTGTAGTTTTTCAATAAGAAAAGACTGTCCTTTCTGAGAATCTGCTGAGTTATCTTGTCCTGGTTGCCAGAGGGAAATGACCCTGACATGAGAGGTCATGCACAGCTGTGTTTGACACGGCAAATCAAAGAGAAGAGAAAGAGAAAACACACATTAGATGTTTTGCTCAATTGGACTGAATCTAATCTGGAAATGTGATACTGATATGTCTAGAAGGAGAAATAATAAAAAATATAATAAAAATACAATATATATATATATATATATATATATATATATATATATATATATATATATATATATATATTCATACCTGAAAATACTGTTTATATCCATACCACACATGCACAAACACACACACCATTGTGCCAGCTGGGTTAATCCTAATCTGAACTCTGATGACAAAGCACT
Source organism: Echiichthys vipera (assembly GCF_963691815.1). NCBI lineage: Eukaryota > Metazoa > Chordata > Actinopteri > Perciformes > Trachinidae > Echiichthys > Echiichthys vipera. The sequence continues at coordinate 30,910,638 of NC_139825.1, read as the reverse complement.
AATCAGAGGTATGGTACAAGCAAACAGAACAGAACCAGATGGAGACACTGCTCCTGTTTATGTAATCTCTGTTGGGCTGGTTGCATGAACTTAATCTCTTTCAGAAAGGGAAAGAGTTCTGTTTAGTAAATAACACTTCCAAGTCATCATACTCTGCGTGTTTGGTTAAACAGCAGTAAAATAAGAGGAACTTTGAGTATTCATCTTAAAAAGTGATGTTTGCCACCAGACCCGGTGGCATTGAACATGATTTTATTGTGTGTAATCCAGTGACTGTGGATGAGTTGCTTCAACATTATTTCTTTGGTCATTGATTGGTTGGTTTTCATTTGCAAAGTGAATGGAATGCATACCTTAGAGTTTGGCAGCGGCTCAAGACATTTTTATATTCGTGTTTATTTTATGATCAATTTCAGGCCACTGCTGTAAGTGTCTGTGCGTTATTTTATGGTGAAGCAGTGTTAGGGTTTACAAGAAATCGAGCGTGTGGTGTGTATGTGGCAACGAAACCCCACCCACAGTATGGTGAGGCTGGGTGCGGAGAAGTCAGGAAGGATGAATCCTGAAGCGGTTTGGGAAACCACATGGCTACCACCGACGGGCACTGACAGATTTGGAATTAGAGAACACCTTCTAGCACTGTTAATGCCATTTAGGAGAATAGTTAAAGATGGCTTTGACCTACAATGCAGTGCATCACATTATCTTCTCAGAGGTTTTAGTAGAAAGTGAAAGTGTTTGTTCTTGTCACGTTGTTTTCACAATCTGGAGGACTTAATAATATAAATGCATGAGGCTGGCATCCATTTATTTTATGATAAATACAATGAACATGGATTCCTCCTGCCATCCTTTTTCCACTGTAAGTCTTGTCTTGCACCAATATTAAGCCTTTGGACAGTATTGTGTAATGGATACTATTTGTTCAGTATTGAGCAGACTTGGGGTACCGTGTAAGTACTAACATTATGCAGAGGAAATGAGGTTTGTGAGAGAGGCAGAGGGTAGGAGAGGGATGTGATTCAGGTTTTACACTTGTTTTTCTGCTGAGTGGTTATTAATGAGTGGGATGAAAGCAGGATATTAAGGGCGCACTCACACTGTCCTTCCGCACCGCGCCCCGGGCTTTCGGGTACTTGTCCCCCACTCCCTCTCCCCCCGCGCCCCAGGCCCGTTTGTACTCACACTGCCTGGACCTCGCGCAAATGCTTCTTGCTGTCCATACGTCATACACCGTAACACGTCACACGCATTGATTGACTTCATCGCGATGCGTCGCTTTGTTTACAAATCTTTCCATAGACCTTGGAGTTTTTGTGCGTCTTGTCGACTGTTTTTGAATATTTTCATCCGACCAAATCTGCAGTAAACACTCCACCTCCGCATCACACCAACGTGAACCTTTCGCCACCATTGTTGTTGTTGTTAAATGTCCGCGCATGGTCCGTCCTTCTATTTTCTATGTCCGAACAGGCGCACATAAATTACGTCAGAACTGTCGTAGGCCTCGTGCTCGTACACGTGCGCACGCTCGTGCTCGTACATGTTCAAACGCGCACTACAAAAGCCCACCTCTCTCAGACGGGCCGTGGACGGCCAACTGGCCGCAGCTATGCGCTGAGCGGTTGCACGTACACTGGTCAAACGCACTAGGCTTGACCCGAAAAACCTATTTTGGCCCGGTGCGGAAGGACAGTGTGAGTGCGCCCTAAGTCTCTGGACCTTCTCCTTTTTCAGGCCGCGTGGAGAAGAGAGGAGAGAGCAGGGCATCAGTACAGGGCAGGGCTTGGTTTTAGGATGCAGACGCAGTGCATCTATTAATTCAGAGTGTAGTCTTTTGTCCACACATGTATTCCTGCAGTTTTGTGTTCATGCAGTATTCACCCAACATGACTCATCAGATGGTTTGTTTCATGGCAGGTGCTTTCAAAACATAAAATGTGATTGGATGAATCATCTGTCAATCAAACTCACTGATGTTAACTAGGAGAAGAGTGAAAACATTCACATTTTCCATCAAGAAACGTCTTCAGTGCCGTTCTCTTCTGAATGACGAAAAATTCTTCAGTTCTGATAAAACTGATGCTTTTGCAGCATCTAAGCTAACCTCTTTAGTTGCCGCCATTGTTTTTTTTGAATGAGCGGTCACCTCTCATATGGTCATAAACCCCAGCTCACCCCCTTAATTGTCAGTAGCTCCTCACAAGACGCTGATTGGCTGGTTAACTTTTTTTGCTCTGACCACAAATACATTAATTGGAGCTGACCAGATGGATTCTTGTGTGACATTTGAACCTGCAATTCTCGAGTGATCGCTTAATACCGCGTTAAAGTCAATATCCACCCCTCTTAGAGTTATATTTTGGTCTCCACCAACTCCTAAGTGTCATTTCTGTTGTTTTAGCCTCTAAATGATCCATATCATATGTTCACCAGTTAATCTCTTTGTCTGCCATTTTGAGCTTTTTCGCTAAATACACTGAAACTCCCGACCAAAGCAATAAGTTGAAAGAACATCCACTATATGGAGCCTGCAGAGTAGGGTGCTAATTATCTGTGGGTTCAAGGGCTGACATCTTCTGGTCGGTTGGTCGATTTGTAGGTCGATATGCTCTTGTGCTCAGTGTCTTGTCACTGCTGGTGTTTGTAGCCGAGTGTAAATACACGGCGCTCCCATTGCAAAGAATTAAAAAACAAAACGAAACACATCCTTCTGGACAAACCGCTTTGGTGGACAAACCGCTTTGGTGGACAAACCGCTTTGGTGGACACACAGCGCTACTAGGAAGATAGCTCTCAGTGCACTGTGGATTATTTTGTTAATCTAGAAATAACGTGTAGGTTTTTTTTCTGCATCGACCAATTGATCAATCTATTGTATGCAGACACGCTACCATCAACACAGTTCTGTATGTATATGGGACAGGTGGAAGGAAACAAAAAGATGTGACTGGTTATCAATCAAGAGCGTTCTGCCTCTGATCATCATGAAGAAGAAGATCTCGGGGGACTCGATCTGAGATCAGTGTGTCCCTGCTTTGTAAAACCAGGCTTAACTGTGCAAACATGGTTTTCTACTCTATCTTCTACCCTTATCGGTGTCTTTACAGCACATTTAGTCACCTGTGGAGCTTTTATTTTCCACCTGTCAGCGCAACCTCTCCCAGATGGCAGACTGACTGTTGAGTCGTCTGTCAACAGTTATTGGATCTACTGTGAGACGGGAGGGCAGGTGACTGTGTTGTTTGCATTTAAAACTGTTGTTAAGGTACAGACGCAATGTGTTGCATCACACTAAATGATGGATGTGTTTTTCCATTATGAAGGCGATATTTAACGTAAAGAAAGAGAGGCAGAGGGGACAGGAAGAACGGCGCAGAGGAAAACTCTGCTGTTATCAGGGAAAAAAAGGAAATGGAACAGGTCCCTCTGCTGCATCTGCCATTCAAGCTTTTGTCCCGATAGTCTTGTTTTCACTGGCAACAAACTGGGAGGGCTTCGAAAATGGCAGAGGTGTGAGGATGAGGACAAGAGTGCAGGAACAAAAGAAGAGCCAAATTACATGTTCCTGTACAATGATGATAACGCTAAAAGGATAACAAATAACAGGGATAAATGGAACAGTCCTTTATTGAGAAACTTGATGAGAGTCGATGTTGTCCTCTGATAAATGGACAGAGTGTTAAAGGAAACACGGACACAGCGGCTGGCTTCCTCCTTTGGCTCAGTGCCCGAAGAGAGACAACAGAGCTCTGAAACACTCACAGCTCAAGAGAATACGATTAACTCCATCTCTTTATGTGTGTGTGTACAATGTCTTTACTGAAGTGTTTACATTAGGGAAATGAGCTCTTTGGTTTTCACCGGCCTCTTTTTTGAAGGTTGAGTGAGCATACACACACACAATGATTAACACACACACACACACACACACACACACACACACACACACACACACACACACACACACACACACACACACACACACGCATATCTGGCACTCGCTCGCACATCATTGGCAGCAGTCACAGCGGGCTGATTTCATTGGTACTCCGGGCTTGTTGGTCGCCTTGGCATTTGGTCCTGTCTATTATCTGGATTGTGATTGGAAAGCAGGTCAATAGTTGAGTTTCAGGTATTAAGGATTATTGTGTAATTGCTATTTGCACCACTAAAATTCCATTATATATTTTACTGTTGTAAATGCACATATGCTCACACACATGCAGTCATTGCACATTAGGGGTCCCTCAGTAATGTGTGCAGTTCCCAAGGAAACTAGACCCTGCTTATAGTGTACCAGCTGAATGCAGTAACTGGAAACAATAATGAAATGATTACTTTTTTTTTTACAGTAAAGATGCAGCAAAAACATGTACATTCTATGTATTCATCAATTCAACATTTTGTGTTAATTATTTTAAATCACTCGAGGGTTTTTAGGCCGTTAAGATGTAGGAATAAATAATTTTTTCTCTTCCAAATTTTTCATGAGATATTACAACTTCTTTTTCTTAAAAGTACATCTTTGTGTTGTTGTGGACTTTCTTCTCTTTAAATTATGACCTTTTCTTGAAATACACTGATTACTATTACTACTCCCCCTCCCTGAAATTACAATTAATTCTACAACTTTTTTGTAATATTAGATTTTTTCTCAAAATATTCAAAATCTTTATAGTCCATCTGTAGGAGCCAGTTTTTTTGTTGATAGAATAATTTAAGTTCATTAGAAGCATTAAGGATAAGAATATTTACATTATATACGGTTTTATACATATGGTTTGCTTATTTGCCCAGCGAGGCAATATGTACATGTTTTGGTATTTACAATATTTGTGGACAGGTGTATTTTTGTTTTGTGAAGACTGCACCTTTAATGTGTCACTCTCGCAAGTGTTTTATAGGTAACGTGAATTTGTGGTTAGTCAGGACAAGCGGGGAGTGGAGCCTAATAGTTTTTATGCGATTTGTATTTAATTTTCTCCCAGCCCATATTTTTCTCTCATAAGCCAAACTACCTGTGCTTACAACACAGAAGTGACACCATGTCAACCCTGTATTAGCGTAACATGGTACTCCTGTTGCAGTTGCACACGTGCCTTATTCTGCTAAGTGAGGCTGGTCTGGTTCTGATCCACAGTATATTTTGTGATGTGAGCTAGATGCGTGAACAATGGAGCCCCACTGGCACTTTGTGACATTTGTAGGATACTCTGCTAACTGTCTTCACATGCCTGAGGACAGGACACAGTACTACAGGATTGTTTCCCACATTTTCTTTAATGTTTCTTATCTAAATACACCTGCCTTATTTAAACCCATTCATACCAATTCTTGTTTTATAGTGCTGAAGTCCTAATCTTTGCCGGCTGTTGTATTACATGCTGTGTGTATGCATGTTTGTTTGTTATGAGTCGGGTCCTGATTAGCACTATTGGGTTTGATAATTATTTAAATAAATGAATTCCTTCAGAGCTCGTGGATAATGAGTTTCTGACTTTGTATATGTATATATGCGTGTGTGTGTGTGTGCGTGTGTGTGTGTGTGTCTCTGACAGAACTAGGTCTAGGAGCCCTGTCAGAACTACATACCATGTTCTTCCCTATACATTAATCTGTACATAAAGAATGCACGTACCATACCAAAAAAGGTGTGTGTGTGTGTTGCTTCTTTCAGGGACTCTGTGGATATTAAACCATTTTCCCATTAGTGTGCAAAGATGTGAAGAGATAAACGGCTTAATTTGCCACATCAGGGATCCACAATCTGCTTCTCTTTGTATCACTCGACACCTGTCTCATACAGACATTTAATTGCGGCGTTATGGGCTATTTTTAGCTGCTGAATGTTCTTTAGTGAGTGTGTGGTGTGTGTGTGTGTGTGTGTGTGTGTGTGTGTGTGTGTGTGTGTGTGTGTGTGTGTGTGTGTGTGTGTGTGTGTGTGTGTGTGTGTGTGTGTGTGTGTGTGTGTGTGTGTGTGTGTGTGTGTGTGTGTGTGTGTGTGTGTGTGTGTGTGTGTGTGTGTGTGTGTGTGTGTGTGTGTGTGTGATGTTTGCTGTTCTGATCAATGTTATGGATCCCATCTTTTGTTGGCGCAGCTGGCTTAAATGGTCATCCAGCTGAGCCGTGATGTGATCTTGTGTGTATGTGTGAATTGATTATTTATAGCTGTTCCATTTCTTCTCCCTGTGGATCACTGACAGGCTGTCATTGTTGTTTTTTGTGTCCCTTTGTAATGTGTATTCTCGTTTTTAGAAGAGCTTGTCAAGACTTTCTTGAATTTAGCTCCACTGGTCTTGGAAATGTTTTACTCCTCGGTAATAATGAAGACACTCAAGAAATCTGTAGAGCGTTATATGGAGACACATATTTAGTGAGGCAATATTTAGGGCGATTGTTTTTAATTTATAATTTTACAATAATTACTTTCTGTGATGTTTCTGATCCAATTTATTGTTTAATAACTGAAATTTCTTTCTTTTTTTCATTATTCACACACAGTTTGTCTTCTTTAAGTCCATTGTGCATAGCCAGTGCACTCCTCATCCTGCCTTATTCACTTTACGTTAAGAATTGGCTTAAACAGCGCTAATTGTGGGATCTGTGGTTCTAGATACATTAACCTCTGTGTCAAAGTCACCTTCAGCAATAAAATGGACTCATCTGTCACTCAAGCTGCTCTCTGTCACACTGTCTATTATATTATAAGGTGGTCTGGGTTAGCATGCTGCCACTGATTTGGACTATTCCAATGTCTTTAAATCCTTTCAGGAAGACTGTCTTTAACGACAGCACAAGGCCTGAAAGAACACGAGAAAATGCAGTTGTCAGCTGTGTGCGTGCGTGCGTGCGTGCGTGTGTGCGTGCGTGTGTGCGTGTGTGTGTGTGTGTGTGTGTGTGTGTGTTATAGCACCGTTATGACACGTGGTTGGGTGTGGTTTGTAATGCATGCTTGAGAGGAACCATGTGTGAATCGCAGATAGTCCAGTAGGTTGTTTTGAAATGTATGTGTACAGTGTCTGTCTGTGATGTGCCCACTGTCCGCTGTGTGTGGTGGGGGATTTCTCTCGCTTTTTTATGAGTCTGTGCAGCATGTGTGTGTCTTTGTTGCAAGATCCCATAAGGAGTCTGTGGTGCCGTATCAGTGTGTGCGAGGGAGTAGATTTGCATCCCCTGAAGATCGAACGGGGGTGTGTGTGTGGGGGGGTGTTAGCATGTGGAGACAGCTCTGATACCGCTTGCTCATGGCTTTTCCCCATCTTAAAGTGATTACTTACTTTCCCACTGTGTCTGCATTGTACCTCCGAAATTCCAAGAACCGTGCTGCTGTGTGACAGATCTTCTGTTTTATGTAAACCGTGTTATGTGAGAGCAGCGTTATACCCTCTGTTTTCTTTGCAATGTTTTCTCACAACGAATCAGTGCTGGCACTTCTTTAACGGCTATATCTCCTTTAATCGGATGCCTTGCCTGCGGGGCTTTCTGCCGTTCTGCTTGCAAACAAGTCAAAAAGATATCAGATTTAAATGTTCAGCCCTCATTCTGTCACTGACTTCAGAGATGTTTAGGCGTAGTAACAACTGTCCTTTTTAGACTCATCTAATCAGGGATTATTCTGCAACTGGGATGTCAGGTGAAGGCAATTAACTGGAATTAACTACCTGTCAGGATGGAAAGCCCAGCAGAACTGAGCCGCAGTATTAACAGCTGATTATGATTTATCAGTCTGCCACATCACTTTCAGTGGCTACTTTTCCTCGTTTCTCACAGAACTGTCATTTTTATGCATCATAACTGCATCATTACTCATTTCCTACACATTCTCTGACTTTCTTTACGTATGAGCGTCGTTCTCAGGGCTTTTGAGTTCCATTCTATAAAGTTTCCTCTACCAGTCAATCAAACGATGGTTCATTCCTTTTGGATAAAGCTGTGTTTGAGGACATTGTAAATTGGTAAATGCATCTTATATGACCGGGCTTTGTGCTTCTGGGTTGGAAATGTTTTGGATTACTATAGTGTTACTGTGAAGTGTGTATGTAGTAGGTGTTTTACACAGTCTGTTTTTAACATGTGATGGGGGAGTACTACTGCAAATGTGAAAAAACCCTGTATAAAGCCTTTGTCAGCTCTGGAGGGAAACTGCACAAAATTAGATAGACTCCTCAAGTGATGTCACTTGAGTCAGTGACGGTTGATCTTGCAGACTACAAGTTTTAAAAAATTAAAGAAATCTCGGTATGTGGAGTTAGAAAGAAGTGACCTCTGTTGTCTGCTCCTCATCTCTGCTGAGGCTAATTATGGGCTAGTAGATTGAGTCTATATGCACAATCAAAACACACCTGAATCTGTACAATTAAGTTGCATTGCTGATAATGTAGGCACTAAGCTTATCAAAAGTGTTCATACTTTGTTGATGGCACGTGACACAGTCTTAATTTAACATTTAATTGTCTTGAAAGTACCAAAGCTAGAAAAGAACAACAACACAGACGACACAACATACTGGCGGTAACCAGTAACGTCAGCATATCAGTAACCTGCAGCGGCACTATTTCAGACACCATTGCCACTGCTGGAGTCTGAGTTTACAGAGAAACAACAGAACTGTTAAATCCTCCTGCTTCCCTGAAGTCTCCAGTGTGACAATATTTTGCCTTCCCTGTGAGTTATGTAAACAAACAGTTAAGCCTGTGGGCTCTAAAGGGACTTCATGATGCATTCAGATGCGACGCAGAGAAACTTAAACTGCTGTGTAACATACCCTTCTGACATCTAGAAGTGATTTTTTTCCTGTACCAGCACTGTGTACAGGTTGTTCATACATTTGTTGTTCCTAGGAATTCTTGTCCTTTTTGCCGTAGTATCAACAGGGGTATCAGGTGTCCTTTCTCTATACTGGTATTGTGTCGAAGTTAAAATTCTGGTACTATGACCTTAGTAGACGCCAGATCTGCAATAGGGTTTTTATCCATTTTTAAAACTGGTCATTGGGAGTCTGACAGTTTTATAGGAATAGGGCTAAATTGATGAAGGGCACTTTTAATAAACCGTATTTCTGTGGATTAACGGTGATGTTTGCAGACCCAGGTCATGTGTGAACAGTGACAACCTGATCAACCCACTTGGAAAAGTTACAATGGATTGCAATAGCAACCAATTCCTATGCTGAAATAAAAGTTAAAAAGTGTCACTATCCTAGAAACACCAGGCGTCATCTTTGATAAAATGTCTATTATTATAAAGCATTTGCTGTTTTCAAGGTCATATTTCTTAAATTGATAATTATTAAACAGTCTTATCTTAAATTCAAATGTTTATATTATCCCACTTAAAATGTTCCCACTTGAAATGATCAAGAGTTCAAAGCAGAGCGTGTCTAGCATGTGTATCAGATTGTCATGCTTGATCTGCACAGCACAATAAAAAACATGAAAACATTTCATAACCAATGACACTCATTTTACTTTTTTGATTTATGATGATATGATGTTATCATGCATTCACTGTCTCTCTCCTTCTCTCCTCTCAGGATTCGTCCTCAGATGGCCAAGGAGAAGATAGAGGGCTGCCATGTGTGCACGCTGGTCACACCTGGAGAACCACAAGTCCTTCTGGGTAAAGACAAGGCCTTCACCTATGACTTTGTGTTTGACATCGACTCGGAGCAGCAGCACATCTACCAGGCCTGCGTGGACAAGCTCATCGAGGGCTGCCTGGAGGGCTACAACGCCACTGTGTTTGCTTATGGTCAGGTATGACACAGAGGTTTGGATTTTGATACCAGGGATTGTTAGTGATTAATTAATATAATAGAGTTCCATAGCTTTTGTGGTTATTTATCTTTTTTTTAAATATGGGAACATACTTTAGGTTTAAATAAATAGGAAGACAATAAAAGAAAAACAAACAAGCAAGCAATTCTGCCCCCAATCCTGGTGCGGATACACATGTTTTATGTTTCACAGATGATGAATTTGACAGATGGTGAACATCAATGAACCACATCTTAAACACACAGCCAATAAAGTCCCAATGGGCATGTAGTCAAGATTTCAGTAACTATCTTGAAAAAGCAATAATATGTTTTCTTGATTTGTGTTTAATTCCTCTGTTTTTATATCAAGCTCGGAGCAAGCCACAACCAATACTGGTTGATCCAATATGGAAGTGCCAGAAAATGCAGTTCCCTGAGTGTCCACTAGGAGTAGTTTGTGTAGTGTTAAACAGGCCCTTTTCACAGCATAATTAAACCTTTTTAGGGCCTGGTACAAAAAACATTCTGGTCTGTATATTTAGGTCATATCTCCAAGACACTGTGAGGGGTGAATTTTTTTGTACCAGGCTAGTTTTTATTTTATTGGAGGTTAAAGTTTATGAATAATTAGGGGCGCAGCCTCTTGAGTGACAGTTAGCCGCTGGCCCTCAACTCTCCTCGGAGGTATATGTCAGACAGATGGACGTATCTCCCTCCCCCCAACATCACATCAATGCCTATTTTTGGTAAGATGAATTGAGGCGTAGTTAGTCTGACAAGATGGTAACTCCCGTAGGTGAGTACGATTTGATCAAGTTGAGAGAACAGACCCCGACGGAGTATCTACATTCTTTTTTATACAGTCATTGACTTGGAGCTGCATGAATACAGCGGATTAAAACATTGTTTTATAAATCCTACACTGTTACGATTTAAAACAATACATACAAATGTTCCCAACTCTAATATTGAATCTTTTTTTTTTACTTTTATAAAATTTTGTGTTGTTAATTTGAGTTTTTACAATTTATTGTGAATTTTTATTCTGAAATTTCTCTATAGAGAAGTACAGCAGTCATTTTGGAGCTAGCTATCTATTGTCTTTTTTGTTTTTCCTTTGACATTGTTGTAGATAGTACTTGGTGATTTTCTTGGTATTACCGCACTCGACGTTCCAAACGTGCTGAGCTGCACTAACACACAGCCGTCCACTGATTAGTCTTCAATAGCGGCCACACTTTTTTAAAACTATGCTGTACAAATGACGAAGTGCAGAAATTCCTCTGGTTTGTTGCCAGTGAGTGTTGCGTTTAAGCATTAGCTGCATTAGCTAGAATAGTACTGGTACCAAAAAAGTCAGTCGTGCAGAGCAGAACCATATCGTGAAGTGGAAACATGGGCTATGTGTATTGAAAACTGAAAATGATGTGGCCATTTTACAGTGTATTTATAGACTCCGATACCCCAAAAAACTCGAAAATGTGCTGGGCAGAAATGCCACTGTTCACTAAAAACACACACCTTAACACACAGTAAATTTAAGTTTGATTAACTGCCATTACATGTAAAAACAAGTAACTCTACATCGGTTTAGGATGATGTTTCGACTACTCAGTAAATGGGATCTGAACGGAGTTGACGAAATGTGTTTTAGACGGGTTCGGGGAAGACCTACACCATGGGGACGGGCTTTGATGTGAGCCTGGGCCAGCAGGAGCAGGGCATCATCTCGCGGGCTGTGCACCATCTGTTTGAGGGAATAAAGACCAGGAGGGAGCGCGCCCAGGAAGCCGGCAACCAGCCACCGGAGTTTAAAGTCAGCGCTCAGTTCTTAGAGGTGGGTGACACACACACACACGTATAGATGTGGATGGATGTAGAGCACATGTACAACCGCACTCTCACATTTTAACAGAGCAGTTTTGATAGTCTGTAGTCTGTAGTCTGTAGTCTGTAGTGTGTGTGTGTGTGTGTGTGTGTGTGTGTGTGTGTGTGTGTGTGTGTGTGTGTGTGTGTGTGTGTGTGTGTGTGTGTGTGTGTGTGTGTGTGTGTGTGTGTGTGTGTGTGTGTGTGTGTGTGTGTGTGTGTGTGTGTGTGTGTGTGTGTGTGTGTGTGTGTGCGAGCGAGTGCGTGCTGGAATGGATATTGTTTCATATTACCTGTAACGAGATGGGACAAAACAAGGAGATGAGAGGATTGTCCCCCTCTTCCACAAACAGGAAGTGACAACCCAGTGACAGATGGGCAGGAATGTCTGCTTGTGCTTTGTTGGTCCCGATTAATGTTGGCCATTACCTCTGACATTATTCCTCATCACTGTGGGCCAGAGGATAGATAAGAGCGAGGGGTAAGAGGGAGGCAGAGATGCTTGTGTAGGAGCAATGAGATAATATGACAAGTAATCATTTCCTCCAGAGGTTTCTGGCAGGCAAATGTTTGGGTTGTCGCTGGGGTCAGGTGTGTGTGTGTATGTGTGTGTGCGTGTGTGCGTGTGTGTGGCTAATTACTTTAATACGCTTTCTGTAATAATGATTTAAAAAATACTAAATTATTTTTCTTTCCACCTTTATTTCTTTCTGTGCAGCTCTCTGTTTGTTTGTTTTTGTATGTTCTCAGGACATAGACAGGGTTATCTGTGTTAATGGTAAACAGATTGTGTGTGAAGGTGTGTGTTTTTGTATGTGTGTGTTTGGCATTAGGTGGGAACAGCTGAGCTTTTAGCTGACCTCTGTGGCCCTTGCCCTCTTTGGTTTGCGAGGTCAATCTTTTGAAAAATCAAAGCTGTAAGAAAAGGGGAGAACATGAGGAGCATATGAAATTCTGCTCATTAAATAGTTACGTTTAAATGGTTGTGATATGATATATGCAGGGTTCGTATGAGTGCTGGAAATCCTTGAAAACACTTGAATTTCAGTGTGTGCGTTTTCAAGGTTGGAAAAGTGCCTGGACTTTGAATAAAGTGCTTGAAACTGCTTGAAATGTATGTTTTATGGGATCATGGCATACTGTATATGCTATAACACAGAAAAGAAGATCTGCAGATTTGAGAGACTGAAAACGACAAAAGTGTAATTTGGCGTTTTTGCATGAAAAATTACATTGGATGATTAACAGTTGGTGATTATATTTATTTCGAGTCGGTTTTCCTTTCTTTAGTCATCCATCTGTTTAAAGCTGTCACAAAACATCATGTCAGTTGTTTATAGCAAAATAAAATCTAATTTAATGTGATGAACAAGTGTATCAATATTTATACTGGATACTGAGTATTGTACTGTATACAAATATGTAGCTACCTCAGCTGTAAGGTGCTGGAAAAGCATGAAAATGCACTTCGAAATACTTAAAAAGTGCCTGAATTTGACTTTGAAAAAGATATAGGAACCCTGTATATGATAAAACGGAGTATTGGTGTAGTATTGGGCATGTATGCATTGTATAATGATGCCTATTTGTGGCTTCTGTTTATTGTAGCTATACAATGAAGAGGTCCTGGACTTGTTTGATGGAGCCAGAGATCCGGACAGTCGGAGCAGGAAGTCCAACATTAAGATCCATGAAGACTCCAGTGGCAGTATCTACACCACAGGAGTCACCTCCCGACTGGTGCACTCAGAGGAGGAGGTGGGTGCGCGTGTGCGCGCGTGAGTGCATGCGTGCGTGCATGCGTGCGTGCATGCGTGTCTTTCTGTCTGTCTGTCTGTCTGTCTGTCATCCTTACATTTTCTCAATGTTTTTCAATGTAGTATTCTTATAAACTATATAAATATAATATAAAACAAGAAGTTACTCTTCTGCTAATATTTCTTTGCTAATATATCTCTGCTAATCTTTTTGCATAGCTTGCTTTTGTTTCGATTGTTTATTGAAGCTCATTTAATAATGCACTTTAAGTGTCTCTTTTCAAATGCTTTCAGATTTGCTTATCAGGTCAAAAACTTGTCTTAAATTCATGCAGAAGCTCAAACAAAATAATAAAACAGGAGCTTCTCTGTTTTAGGTTTGCATAAAGTGCTAGGAATGAGCAGTTTCAAGGAAATAGTGCAAAACTCAGGTCATGCTTTAATAGGTTTTCTGTTACCATGGAGTGGTGTTGCATTGCAAAGGGTTAACTGTGAAGACGTTGAGGCAAAGCATGTAAGCTGCGTGAGATCCCCAACACCCCGAAAAGTTTGGCATGAACCATCTGGTGGTCTGTCGTCAAAAACAAGAAATAGGTTGAGGATAATAAGAGAGACTTAACATACTGCCTTTAAGCCGGACTGGTCAAACCCATGAGGTTATTTTGTGTGAGTGATACCAGACTGTTTGAGGGTTGCTTTCTTGAGAAGTTGCCAGATATCAGGAGTGAGTGATAGTTGCCAAAAAGGGAAACAGATCAGCAGCTGTTTCCCTTTTTGGAAACTGTGCGGAAGAAGGAGAATACGATGGGGTCAAGAGGGCGAGGAGGAATGTCTGTTAGTGGAGATGTGACAAGCGGGGACAAAGAGGTTAACAGAGGTGGCAGGTGGTGATTTAGGGTAAGGGCTGCAGTGAATGATGGGATGGACAAGACAAGACATTTCTGGTATTATTCGGTTTATTCCTTAAAAGGTGACATTAGAAAAAAAAAACATTCAGACTACTGAGAGACAAGTTGAGACAGATGGGCACTCCTGTTGATGGGAAGAAAAGGGGGAGGGAGGAGATAGAAGTGTGAAGGTGCGAAAAGAGACAAGGAGGAGTAAAAAGGAGTAAAAAGGAAGAGGGGAGGAAAGAAAGCAGAAAGTCAGCTAGACATTAATTTAATACGCTGATGCTGAGTTCTTAATAAAATCAGCAAGTGATCATTGTGTAGCATTGTGTCAACAGTTATCATTTGTTTTTTTGTTTTTTTATCTTTTATGTATGTTGTAGTTTTCTCTTCTACAGTTCAAACTTTAAAAAATCCTAACCAAATGTCCCCCGTGCTGCAGCTGCTGCAGTGCCTGAAGCTTGGCGCTCTGTCCCGCACCACGGCCAGCACCCAGATGAACGCCACAAGCTCCCGCTCGCACGCCATCTTCACCATCCACCTCTGTCAGATGAGAGTGTGCCAGCAGGGTCAAATGGTGAGATTTCGGGGTTTGGAGTGGAGAAAATTTGAGAAAAATAAGATAAATAAAAGACAACTATTTTAGTATTCCAGTTATAGCAGAATTTAAGATGATGAAAAAAATTGTGATGTGAATTCATTTTTAAAAATTTACATTATTGTTTTTTTGTCCAACCTTGTAAGCAGAACGGAGGGGGTGGAGAGAACGGGGAGTTGAACGGCGTGGACTCCAGCCCCATCACTCAGCCAGAGTTTGAGACGCTGATGGCCAAGTTTCACTTTGTGGACCTGGCTGGCTCTGAGCGGCTGAAACGCACAGGAGCTACAGGAGAGAGAGCCCGCGAGGGAATCTCTATTAATTGTGGGCTGGTAAGACAGACATAAATATAAAATGTGTGTGTGTGTGTCTGTGTGTGTCTGTGTGTGTGTGTCTCTCTCCATATGTGGTTGGCATGATAGAAAACATGTAAGCAAAGAAAATGACATCACATACATTGCTGTCTGTACTGTACATAGGTGGATTTAAACAGGAAGTTTGCATATCTCTCTTCTGCTTTACATGTCAGCATGTTAATAATACTAGAAAACTAGTTCATAAACTAGTCTGAATTTGTGTGTGTGTGCATGTTGTAGCTGGCGCTGGGAAATGTGATCAGTGCTTTGGGAGACCAGGCTAAGAAGGGAGGACACGTCCCTTACAGAGACTCCAAACTCACTCGTCTGCTACAGGACTCACTGGGAGGCAACAGGTGCACGCACGCACGCACACATGCACACACACACACACACACACACAAACACTCACACACGCACACACACACACACACACACACACACACACACACACAAACACTCACACACACGCACACACACACACACACACACACACACACACACACACACACACACGCACACACACACACACACACACACACACACACACACACACACACACACACACACACACACACACACACACACACACACACACACACTCACACACGCACACACACACACACAGAAATATAATTTATATAGGAAAAATCATAACATTCTGTAATAATATCATGAACAATTAAGTTTATTAGTAAATTATTTTATCGAGGCACTGGTGCTCTGTAGAGCAGAAACAATAAGTCAATTAATCAAAGTAGATTACAGAAAATAAATTGCAACCATTTTGATAGTCGATCACACATTTCTGAGCAAATTGCCAGAAATGTAATGGTTCCAGCTATTATGTGAAAAGAAAATAACTAATCGAGAAAATAATCAGCAGATTAATCAATAATGAACATAATTGTTAGATGCAGCTCTAGTGCTCTGGCTCCTAAATATGCTACATGGACATAACATAGAAGACACTGTTAAATCCTCTGCATAGTCATCTAAAACCTTTCCATTTCCTCTCCAGTCGCACCGTAATGATCGCCTGCGTCAGTCCGTCAGACCGAGACTTCATGGAGACACTGAACACACTGAAGTACGCCAACCGTGCCCGAAACATCAAGAACAAAGTGGTGGTAAACCAAGACAAGACCAGCCAGCAGATCAGCGCCCTGCGTGCAGAGATAGCCCGGCTTCAGATGGAACTGATGGAGTACAAGGCGGTGAGAGATGGAAGGATGAGCGGCGTCAAGGGAGAAGGAAACATTGTGGGAAGAGAAATAAAAAATAATAAAAAGATTTGAAAAAATAGAGATGCGGAGTTGCTCAGCGAAACAAGACGAGTCAGGATGAGGGGGAGAAGATGGGGAATGATGGCAGGTTGAAGAAGAGAGACAAGGCATGGCTGTCAGTGTAACTGTTGCAATAAGGTGGTAAGAGAGGGCTGACATAATGGATGAAACTGAGAATAGTAACTGAGCAGAAAAAGAAAAAAAAAGACAACACTAATGGAGAGAAAGTGAAGATGGTATTGGAGGGTGAGTAAGAAAAGCTGAAGCCACATCTGCTGCAGCAGCTGATCACTATATCAAATTAGAGATCTTTACTGGAACACACTCATCCATTTATATCTTTACTATAGTGCATGCAGAGTATGAAGAAGATTAATCAGTGCAACATCAGTATTCTCCAAAACAATGCAGAGATGCATTGATCCTGTGGCTGAATGTAACACAGTTTACCTAATTTGAATCATCATTCAGTAAGAAGACAAAGGCAGAGTGGAGAATGAGACATTAAATTGTGACAAGAAATAGGCAGAAAATTCCCAGAAAGTCTGCAAAGAGTCTTTTCTTTTTCATCAGCTTTGACCTCCTGGCGTTGTCTGTCTATTATGCGACTAAGGGGGCTACCACAGTTACTAGAAGAAGTGAATGCGTGACTAAGGCAAGGGACTGTGAGCTGACCTCGATGTGGTAATGAGTGATGCGATGTGACTGGAGTCTGGAAGTAATGTTAGTCTTGGAATGGTGGATGTAATGATGTCTGCGAGCTGTGACTGGATTAGATAGTCACTCTCTGTTCGAAGTTTAAACAACAGGATTTTTTCACCATTAATCATTTAGAATACAACAATAGCATCTTGAACAGCCACAGACAGTCAGTATCACTTTAAACAATAGCACTGTCTTGGGTTTGACGGCAACATCAAGCGTACGCAAGAATGTGGATTTAGTTCTTTTTTTAGGTCTTTTGGACCTTGTGATGCTTGTAGTCACAGCCATTGTTATACATGCAGACTGTTTGCGTCTCTGTGCAGGGGAAGCGTGTCGCAGGCGAGGATGGTTCAGAGGGCTACAGCGATCTGTATCAGGAGAATGCAATGCTGCAGAGAGAAAGCGACACACTGCGCCTCAGGGTAAAGGCCATGCAGGAGACCATTGACCACCTCAACACCCGTGTAACGCATCTGCTGGCCAATGAGGTCAGCGCTCTGCTGACCAAATCAAGTACGTGACGGAGATGCATAACTGTTTTTTTAAAGTTTAAACAACACACAAACTGTGTTTCTCCTAATTTTACCATCTTAAATCTTACTTTAATGCATCCTCATTGCATTGAGTGCTTTGCGTGACCAGAGCCTCTGTCTGCTTTTGACCTATAGGTGAGGGCAATGAGGAGATCGGGGCTTTGATCCAGAACTACATACGAGAGGTTGAAGAACTCCGGTAAGAGCTTCAAACCTTCTGGGATGCCTTTTTTTTTACTGCCATCACAAACCTGAATATGGCCTGACCTGACTTAGGACATTCTTTTTTTTTCAAAGTAAAAGATTCACATTTTGGGAAATATATTTATGCAATTTCTGAGAGTAATATCATTTTCACCACCAAACCAGCCAATCATAACTTTAAAGCAAGGCTACGTACCTGTGTGACCTGCTGTGTCTCATTGGCTAAGTGACAATTATGGTATAATGTTAAATTAGAGTAGAAGTCCCCATAACATCAGTGAACTGATGCAGTAATGTCCGTTACAGAGGAGTACTTTCTAAAGTTTGCCAAAATAAGCTGCTACTGGTCATACCAAACCAAGCAAGTCTATAGAGGTAAAATCCCTGTGTGTATTGAAGTAAGGGTTCATTTCATTTCTTATGAGTTTAACTTTTAATTTGTAATGTTTAAGTTTAAATAGTTTAAATATTGTTTCTAATGTCATAGTGAACTTTTCCTTTCTCTTCTCAAAACCAAGCAGAATGAATGAGTTGTTTTTTCCTCCCTCTCTCTTCTTCCCCTGTCAGAACCAAGCTTCTTGAGAGCGAGGCCATGAATGAGTCGTTGCGAAAGCAGACGGCCAGACTGTCCTCGCGCTCCCCGTTCCTTTCCTCCACTCTCAGTCCTGCACCGGGCCACCCCCCTGGCTCCTCCCCCGCTCCCTTATCCATGGAGGCTGAGATGACGGACGTGTTACGCCGGGCAAAGCTAGACATCGAGAGGCTGAAGAAGAAGGAGCGGAGGCAGAGGAGAATGAGGTGAGGATGATGGTACCACATATTTATCATAATTCCAAAAGTTACTTTACAGATAAAAATAAAACACATAAATATAAAAGAAATCAGGACACAGGTCACGGAAGAGTCACGGAAGCTCTTCTGTCCTCATATATCCAAACTTCTCAGCTTGATGTAAATTTATTTTCTCATTTGTCCCTTTAAGCCCTTGGTAATGAACCTGCACCCTGAGAGCAAAATGAGTACATTATTGTTCATGCACATATACTTTCTCCTCCTCATTGCTTCTCTCCTCTAGCTTAAGAGCCACATCACAAGTCGATAAGTGCTTTGGGACGGCCAGCTTCTGAATAGAATTGGGATGCAGCCAGTGCTGAGTAGTAACGCTGGCTTGGACACAAAAAGGTCTAATTCAGTGGGCCAGTGGGTCATGGGAGAGAACAGGCTAATTAAGGTTTAATGGGATAGAGATGGAGGTAGACGGGAAGGGTGATAAGCAGGATGGTTGTAAAAGAGGGAGCAGAGGGAAGAATAAAATTAGCAATAAAACGTAAAGAGCTAAAAGGACAAGATGAGCTGAAGACTTCAGGGGTCTGATTTTACCGTCAGCACATCATTTGGCAACACTCCCAAAGCCTTAATGGTGTTTGTTAGGAGTGTGTGACCTCTCACTTACACGAAAGAGTGTTTGTTATACAAGTTAATTGACAAAATAACAATGGACCAACAACCCCAGGTGAAAATAGCAAAGGTATAGATGATATTATTTTCTCTTTATAGCCTGGCTCAACAATCATGCTTTTTTTCTCCTAGTCCTGAGTTGGAGAAAGGTCTGAAGAAACGAGTGAAACTTCACACTTACGAGAACGGAGAGAATGGGCAGAGGGGTGAAAATGGCCAAAACGGACAGAATGGAGAGATCGATTCAGACGACAATTATCCTGAGGTAAGTTACAGACGTTGGCTATCATACGCATTTTAAACAAAAAACGGAATACAAGTCTGATACCTGTGTGTGTTTCTGTGTGTAGGATGTCATGTCTCCACTGCAGGAGGAGAGTGGTTGTGACGAAGATGAGGGGGAGGATGAAGAAGAGGTCCGGGAGGAAGAGGACGGGTTTGACAGTGACGAGAGCCTGGTGGATTCAGACTCGGACTCTGATGAGAAAGGTGTGTTAATGACAGCTGCTGCTACAAAATGACCAGACCTCTTCCCTCTTCTGTTTCTTGTTTTTAACCATGGCTCATGTCTGTCTGTCCGTTGGTAAGTATCTCAACAATTATCCAATCGCTTGTCTTAAAAATCTGTACAAACATACCCAGAGGATAAATCCCTGACTTTTCCTCTAGGGCCTTCTAAATTTCAATGTATTTATCATTTATGACAAAATGTTTGCAGCTATACTGCAACTGTTTTTAATGCTAAGTAGCCAATGCTAGTAGGCTGACATGCTAAATTAAAATTGTGAATATGGTAAACAAGTTATCATTGCCATTATTAAGATGTTGGCACGCTGATGTTAGCATTTAGCTCATTATCATAGCATTATTGAGCCAAAATACAGCCTCTTTTCCCTATTTGATGTTACCCACATCTTTTTTCTTTATGGACATTATCCAGTTTGCTGGATGGTTGACAGTAAACACAGAAGACATTTTATAGTGTAGAACTAGGTTTGAATATGCAGTCTTGGGGTCTTCTCTGTTTAGATTTGCTGCAATTTATTTATTATCCCAATTTTTTGTGGCAATCCTTTAGCTTTCAGTCCTGGTTGATTTGTCAAGCTATTTACTGGTGGTAAATGCCGCAAATGTGGTTTAATACCACAGGTCCAAGAACAATGGGGGCAGAAAAACAAACTTTCGACAGGCTCAGTCCCCATTGTGTTAAGTCATTTGACAAAATATAATGAATTAACATAAAACTATTTGAGATCCTTACTTTAAGCACTTCTTTTGCACTCTAACCTTTCTCGTCCACCCTGCAGCCAACTTCCAGGCGGACCTGGCTGATCTGACCTGCGAGATTGAGATCAAACAGAAGCTGATAGACGAGCTGGAGAACAGCCAGCGGAGGCTGCTGATGCTGAAGCTGCAGTACGAGGAGAAGCTCATTCTACTGCAGAACAAGATCCGAGACACTCAGCTGGAGAGAGACCGGGTGCTGCAGAATCTCAGTGAGTTTGTGCATCATGGGATTTGTAGTTCACACATATGGTCAGGCTTACTTATTGATCAGTAGAAAAAGTAAAAAGTGTCAAGGTAGCGCATCCTGACAACAGGTCATTAACATTATTATGTGGCTGCACAGTGTCCATGGAGAACTACACAGAAGAGAAGGCCAACCGGATCAAGCAGGACTATGAGAAACGTCTTAAGGAGATGAACCGAGACCTGCTGAAGCTACAAGTGGCACAGAAAGAGCATGCGCGTCTCCTCAAAAACCAGGGGAGGTATGAACGGGAGCTGAAGAAACTCCAGACAGAGGTCACCGACATGAAGAAAGCCAAGGTACAGTTAGTGGAAGAACAGCGAACGCGGAGGATAGGGAGCATGGATAAATTAGCTTGTTTGAGCAGGAATACTAGCGCGGTGTAGGAAGCCCTGACCTCTCTGCTATTTCCAGGTGATCCTGATGAAGCAGATGAAGGAGGAGCAGCAGAGGAGGAGGATGGTGGAGGCAAAGAGGAACCGTGAGATCGCCCAACTCAAGAAGGAGCAGCGCCGACAAGAGGTCAGACTGTAGACATCAGTTTGTGTGTGTTTAGGACAAAGATGTTCAACACATGCTACAGTCTTCATAAACTCATATTTTCTCTGGTGCTTCAGCTCCCTTGAATGTATCATGCACACATACAGTTATTGGTAATTTGGGAGCTTGGTGAGACAGTATAATAATAATAATAGTAATAATAACTTTATTTTTATAGCACCTTTAAAAACAGCATTTCACAAAACTTTAATAGCACAAATCAAAATACACATATACGTATATACAGTATAAACAAAACAAATAATAATGATAATAATAATTGTGAAATCCAGTAAGGTACAACATAACCATATTTACATATCATTGTATAGAAAGAAGGGGCATCATTAATGGGCATTATTATTATTAGCTTAAGATGTTTGCAAAGAAAGATAAAAGACAATAAAAAGGAAGGCAAGTCTATAAAACTGAGTTTTAAGAACTGATTTAAAAGAGGATAGAAAGCCTTATCTCCGCAGGCAGGTCTTTCCAAAGCCGAGAGGCGCTCTGACGGAGTAGGCGCGGTCACCTCTGGTTTGAGCCTCAGCCTTGGAACATTTAAGATCCACCCACGGATCTAAGGCTGCGAACAGGCTTGTATGGGTCAGCATCTCTGAGTATGAGTAATAGTGTTTATGAGCCTGCTTAATCTATGTTACGGCTGTTGTCAAAATGGTTCATATTCTAATTTCCCTACTGTATTTAAAGAATGATGCATGCTGATAAGTTTGCATTGCGTTCTCCTTCTGGGTGTCAGCCTGGCACTTTAAGACCCTGTTTTATGTATCATGTACATATTGTGAATGGATTGTTGGAATCTCTGTTACGGTACGTTTTGAAGATTAGCACACGCCCTAAATGTATTAATTTCTGTCTTTATTTGTGTTCCCTGGAGGAGAGAGCTCATGAACAAGCATGGAAACGTTTATGCTGTCGTGCCGTGGGCCTTTTATTTAGGATTACGTCTTAAGTCTTAAAATCCTGTCGAGATCAACACTTTGCAAGCCTGTTCTGCAAAATGTAGTCTTATTGTGCTCAGGAGTGTTATTAACGTTTGAAAAACATTTAGAAAAGAAATAGAGCTGTCCTTGATTAAAGAAATTCTCAGCTGACTAGCACTCATACGAGTATATTGACTAGTTGATTAGTTGATTAATCGGCAGATCTGTAAAACTGAGGTTTTCCAGGAAGAAACATAACAAAAGTCAGTCAACTTAAGAAAACTTAGTTGACCAACACAAAAATCACCAATTAGTCGACTAAGAGGGGGGCAGACTGAATAATAACACAACTGCTTCTGTTTGTCCTGTCCATCAGTACCAGATTCGA
>NC_139825.1:30717825-30885325 GCF_963691815.1 Echiichthys vipera | reverse complement strand
TTTGAGTAGTATTAGTGGTTAAAAAAAGCCGTTTTGATGCCTTCACTGTACTGCCCCAAGCTAATCAGTGGTAGCCACTTCCGGCTGTTAGTGACTCTACCGGATTACTTGTTAATAGTTCATACACAAAAAAAATGACTCGATGGCTTATTGATTTTGCGCTGGAATTTCACTTTAAGTAAGATTTTTGTATGAATATATTACTCTGTAGTATTGGTACTTTCACTTAAGATTGAAGTATCTATTCTGCCACTGATGAAAACTACCAAAAATTCCATAGGTGAGTTTGAGCTTGGAGATATTTGTAAAATAAATAATAAAATTAATATTTTTCAAATCTGTACTCTTGGGGTGTGAAAGAAAATATGTTGCTTCAACAAAAAATAAAATTGGGGTGCTCTCTAGTGGTGTCTCTTTGTACTGCAAGATGCAGTCAGGGACACCTCTTTGTTGGTACAAAAAATGAATAATCACCCTTTAGAAAGTTTAAACACTATATTAACTAGGTGTCCTCATCTCCTGTTGCATGATTAATACCTAATCCAAACATTGAATGCTACATTCTTCTGTGTCCATGTGTGTGATCATTATTGATTTGTCTGTTTATTTGTGTGCACCCAGAGTTTACAGGTGGCTCAGAAGGAGGCTCAGGTCCGTCTGCTGGAGGGTCAGCTGAGACAGACAGACATGATTGGCTCCTCTCACAATCACATCATCCTTGATGCCCTGCGAGAAAAAGCAGAATACATCCCTGAACTCCAGGCCCTCATCCACAACGTACAGCAGGGTAAGTGAGTGGTGGTTTGTGTTTAGGTCTGAGTGACGGAGACTTTATTCTGCATGCTTCATTGCCTTAATCAGCTTTAGTGAATATGTTAAAATTGAAAAATGCAAGTCAAATTAGAAAATGCGGTAGTGGATTATGTTATGCCATGCACTGTACAGACTTACCAATTGGCAGTGCATGAAGCTGTTTGTTTTATGTGCTTCCAGAAAATGGTTACACCAGCACAGACGAGGAGCCCTCTGAGTTCAGCCAAGCCTCCGACAGCAGGTGAGACTGCAGTCGCCCACACAAAATGCTCCTCTCTGCCTGACCCATTTTGTGTTCACCACAGTGTGCTAAAATTAGTCAATGTAGTGTTCATCATGGACAAAGTTAAATCTGAAAAACATGTACTCCATTTCTCATTTCTCTCTGCATCCACGTAGTTTTCTCTTACTATCATGAACTCTCTTTCTGCAGTGTATCTCAAATGAAAGAGTCCAACAGCCAAGAGGATTTCAAAATAAAGGTACAGCTGATTTGTGTTGACGTGCGTAGTTGCTGTTGAGCTATAACGTGATTTTATTCCACATTCTTCGTCTTTACACAACAAATGTGTTCTCTGTCCAGTATTCTTGAATCCAGCTGTGAATATTTCTTCCATATTTTGTGCTAAAAACCAAACCCGCGTCTTGCCATACCTTGCCAGACCTTTATGAATCATGTCTCTGCATGTTGTCAGATTGCATTAGCGTTTTTGCTGTAGTGATTGTTTTTAGACCCTCGCTCTATTTTTTGATGCCACATTTTGTCTGTCAGAGCAGCTGCCATTGTTGTTTAGAACCACATGGTGGCGGTATAAGCATTTCCTAAAGCTTGGTTTATTATGTGGAGGAGTTCCTGATTTGACACCAATCCCGTTTATCATCTTGTTAATGCTGTATTCTCTATATTTGTCTATTCTTTTTTTGTTGTTTTTCTCCACCCCACTTTGGTTTGACCCCACAACGGCTTCTTTCTCTTTCCTATCATGTTTATTTAGCTGGTTTCATATTGTCTTTGCCATTTTCCCTGCTGAATGACGTTTCAGCAGTATATTATTAATTTCCTTTTGTGCCTCAATTAAATTAAATCTTTATCATTATTTCATGTCAGTTTTTTATATCCCACTGTGCTCCTTTCTTATATCATTCTCTTTTTTCTGTGCTCATCACTTTCTATTCTTCCCTAACATAAATGGTGCACATTTATTCAACCAGATGGAGCCCCGTCTGTCAGCTCAGATGAAGGCCGTGTCTGCGGAGTATCTGGGTCCCATTCTGGACCCCCCATCAGGCAGCAAGCCACAGCACATTACCAAGTCTCTGGCCTCGCTGACGGACATCCAGGAAGATAGCATGAGCCTGGGGACGGCGAGTCTGGGGCTCAGTCTGGCCCTGCGAGACCCCTACCACAGGGACCGGGCTTCCCGCACCATAAGCCTGCCTGTCAGGGGACACACCTTGTAAGTGAACCATAATGATCACTGTGGTGAAGCTACGGGCATGGCAAGTCAGGGAAGCTTTATTTATTTATATAGCACATTTCAAACACACAGGAAATTCAACTACACACGCAGTCATCAGTTTGTTGTTGCACCATATGGCAGTGGTTTCCGATCTTCTTTGTCTGATGTGCCCACACAGCTCAAGTACCTCTTCATCAATACCACAATTGTTATTCCATTACTTTTTAGTAGTAGGTCAACCACTTATCCAATACATGCAGCATTTTCACCTTTTTCCATTAGCTAACAATTGGAACTAAATAGTGAAAGCTGGCCCAGTATGTGGATATATATATATATTTTTAAATAAAGTCGTAATTTCTTTTTTGTCAAACGAGTTGAGCTTCTCTCCAAATCTTTCAAAGTACCACCTGACACCTGCAGAAGTACCTCCTGGGGTACGACTATCCCTGTGGTTGGGATATCATCGCTCTATTGTGTGGGCCAGCAGGGTGGCCTGTCAGTTAGAGTCTTCTTCAGTTAGAGAACCTCATCCCTAATCCCCATGTTGTTAAACATTTGTTCTGCTGAAGTGCCCTCGAGCACGTTGAAGAGCAGAGTCACAGAGTGCTGATGTTGCGTTGAACTGGAGCATATGCAACAATTTTATAAAACAGGCGAGAACGAAACATAAAATAGAGGATAATTGCATAACCATACACCTGATAACGGAGACAAAGTTGATGTGTCTTTTTCCTACTGTACACTTCCATGTTAACAATCACTGGAAATCTGCAAGAGGCCTCGCATTTTTTAGATTATAAAAGTGCTTTAGGGAGAAAAAAAGGGCAAGCCAAGGAAATTTTTATTATATCAGTCCTCGGGGCTATGAAACCTGGTTGTGTGTGATTTGATATTTAGAAAAATTAGACTAGAAATGCTTTTAAATTGCATAAAACCCTTGTTGCTTATATATTCCCAACAGTTTATATATACAGTAGACGTATATCATCCCTTTCTGTGCATTCCCTTGATTTGCTTGTGTGTGTGTGTGTGTGTGTGTGTGTGTGTGTGTGTGTGTGTGTGTGTGTGTGTGTGTGTGTGTGTGTGTGTGTGTGTGTGTGTGTGTGTGTGTGTGTGTGTGTGTGTGTGTGTGTGTGTGTGTGTGTGTGTGTGTGTGTGTGTGTGTGTGTGTGTGTGTGTGTGTGTGTGTGTGTGTGTGTGTGTGTGTGTGTGTGTGTGTGTCAGTCCCAGGCAGTCCCGGGGTTATGACACGTCCCCTCTAACAAGGAGGAAATCTTATGATCGCTCGTACAGGTACATTCACTGCAATGCTAAAATTAAATTTTGTTGCCGGGTTGATCACTTTTTTTTAAACTGTGTAATATAATTTGCATGCTTCTTTCCTTTTAAGTCTTGTCTTTCCTTATCCTTAACCTTCCTCACCCTCCCGCCTCTTATCAGGCCCACTGACGGCTATACTCCGCCCTCCTCCCCTCCTCTGAGGACCAGAAACGACCGCAATGTCTTCTCAAGGCTCACCAGCAACCAAACCCAAGGTTCTGCTCTGGACAAGTGAGTACACTCTTGCACAAATACGTACATTAATACAATGCCTTTGGTCTTTTGTCCCCACATTCTCAATTGATCAATTCAGTCTCACTGAGATTCATTCTTCTCTTTCCTTTTTTTCTTCTTTTCTTTTCTTTTCTTCCATGGTTTATATGGTCATAGGCTGAAGGTCAGGCCTTTTTTTTAGAGGAAGTGCTTTTGTCCGCAGTGTTGACGTAAGAGTGTTCTATTCCAGCTGGTCATCTTCAGATATATCTCACTCTCAGATAAAAAAAAAAAGAATTTCAATCAAATGCAGTGCCTCAGAGCGGGCAGATGGTGCAAACATTCACAAAATCCAGCCGTTAAGTGCACTCTGGAGGCTTTGAAGATCTAATCATCCAAACCACAACCACAGACTGCATTTAGCCACACTAACAACAAGGTGTAATTGCAGCGTGTTTCCAGTCGATATACAGGAGTTACCAGGAAACAAATGCAAATGAGGCAACTAGCTCAGATGGTAACATCCTTTTGTAGAAGCAAACTGTCAGGGTGGTTGTGTAAAAACACAAAACAAGATGTGTGTCTGTTTTGCGATGACAGGATGTGCATGATAATGATGTACACGATCTGCATTTAGGCAAGAGAAGGATATATCAACTTGTCCAATCTAATCTAATCCAATAAAAAAACAGCCATGTAATAAATCTTTGCTCATTATATTGAGGTTTGATGACACTGTGTCAGAGAGAATTTGATTCAAATTTATGGTAATTTCGAGGCTGTAGTTAGATGCAGTGTCAAATTGGTCTGTTTGTTATGATGTTTTCATCCTATTTATATACATAAAGGTTAAATTAATGTTATGAAGACTTCTCATTATGTACGTGTGTAGTCCAGCTACATCAGATGGAGACGCAATGTGGATATAAAATCCATGTTAATGTCAGCTGCGATGGTGCTAAATCTGGAATGAGCAACTGGCTGTTTGCCTTTCCTGCTCACAATCAATTCCAGCTTTCCGCTCTGACAAATGTCAACAGTTAATTTCAGTAAGCATTTCGCTCTGCTCTAAAGTTGTTTTGTTTTGTAATCGTTATTAATCCAGAACATTTCTCATCTTTATTGACCCCAAAACATCAGTGAGGATGTTATGTGAAATAAGTTAGACCGTTGTGTTTGTGTGCACTGTGTGAATACGTGTGTCGGAGCCTGTGGGTCCTCATTATGTGGAGCAGGGGTAGGTAAATGAGTTGGCTCTTGTCATCTTTCTATGCAGCTGTTGTGAGATTAGTAGGCATTTTGAATTAACTCAGGGTGGCAGTGTGGGAGGATATTTATGTTTAGGGTCGCATGTTTAGCTCCCACAGGAGAAGCCTTCCTAAAGCGTAATGCAGGGGGATAAAAGGGTGGGGATTGTTTTTTCCTTTTAGCTTTTGTTGCAGTGAGCATTTCAAGTGTTGCAATCTGATGCAAGGTATTAACATAATTTTCTCTTTTGCACTCTTTTTTTAAGTGAGGTGCGGTTGGGGGTAAATGCTTTGTTTACTGAAGTGAATACTAGATACAGCATTTTTGTTTGTTTTTTAAACCAAAGATTCATCATTTAAATAATATTTTTTACCTTGTTTGGTTTCCCTGTCCTAACATTACTGACACTGGTCTAACTCTGACACTTAATTCATCATCACAAGCATAAATACAAAGCTAAATGGAACCAAGGTATTGAAAAAATAATTAGAAAGCCAGTCTGGATCGTCTCTATGAATTCTGTGTAATTGGCTGTCAAATGAGAAGCTGACTGCTATGCAAAAAATGAGGATAGTGATGTTTGCAAGTGCATCTTTGCAAGTTCACAAACCCTATTAAAATGTAGTGAGAGGTTTTGGGATTAGGACCGTACGGACGGACTGCTTCTGTTTTTCGACCGATTCATTTTGAATAGGTTTGTTGCCTATGAGACAGGGATCAGGCATTAGACACATATTTAAAATAAATGTTAGAATGAGGAAAATTAATTTTGAACAGAAAAGTTTTACTGTCTTCTGACGGATAAAGAGGCTTTGAATCCAAGCACCATTTTAATCTTCACATTACATTTGCATCCTCTAAAACCAATGAATTTTAACAGGATTTTGTCTTGAGAGTCTGAAAGAAAAGCGGATATCACTATGCTAATAGCCACTGTGGCCAGCAGTAAATACCAAGAAATTAGAGGAACTTCTTTCACCTTTTAACACTGCTGTTCCCTCCTGACAGACCCAGAGCCATTTTGTTTTAATATTTCATGCTCAGAGTGTAAAACACAGGCCTTCATGGTGACAAACCTGAGGCTATAAAATATTTACAATGTAATAACACTTTTATTGCACTGTTACACGCAGTGGGGGTACTGTATTGGTCTGGATTTTACCCTCAACAGCTTTGAACGGGCCCTCCTGTGAGTTTAATAGACAGCCTTATCCTCCATTCTGGATTATCCCCTTCCGTTAACCCTGATTGTTGTCCTTTATGTTCTTTTCTGCACTAATTCCCTGTATATGGCTGGAAAGAGTAGATGTGGGAGGCATTGGCATCAGCGGAAGTCATGCATTGGGTGAAAATGTAGTGAAGAAATTGTAATGTGCAGTTCTTTGACTTGTGTATGACTACCCTGGCACCAGTGTTTCCTCCTTAACTACTTACCTTTCTTTCTGCCTTGTTCAAGAGGATAGTTCATCTTATTAGGAAATGCTATTTTTCACTTTCTTGCAAGTTGATGAGAAAATCATTCTCGTGTATGGACGCCAAATTGAAAGCTACAGCCAGCTGGCTAACTTATCTAGGCATAAAGACTTGAAACGGCTAACTCGGCTTTGTCCAAATGTAACAACATCTTACTGCCAGCGCCTCAAAAACCACAAACTGTTTGTCTCTTTTTATGTATTCAAAGGTGAGTGAGCTTTGGAGGTGCTGGTAAACATATTATGTTACCATTGGACAGAGCTAAGCTAGCCGTTTCCTCATTTCTGGTTTTTATGCTAGGCTAACCGGCTTCCTGGCTGTAATCTTATACTCAACGGATAAATATAAGAGTGGTATCAATTCTCTCATTCAACTCTCAGCACGAAATTGAATGAGCCAAAATATCTTTTTATTTCTTTGAACCCTTAACCTTTTAATATTGGCCCTAATACCACTAGGGAAGTCCACTAAATCTGCCATTGCTCAGTGTGGGTGTACCCACAGTAAACATGCTTTAGAAAGGAAAACATCTGCTGACAGTCGTCAATAAATACAGCCTGTTCACTGGTTATCTTTGGGAAGAAGCACATTTCATGGCAAACTGCCTGATATAATCACTGGACAAGCTTTATTGTTTGGCCGAGCTTTCCTGCCAATTTGCTCACTGCTTTAAATCTAAAACCCTTCCTCCAGTCACTCCTCCCTTTAACCCTCTGCCAGTAACCCTTTTGTCTTACCTTAGCGTGGTTAACCCTTTCCTCTTCCCACCCCACCTCCCCTCTCCTGCTCCTCTTCTGCCTCCAGGTCAGATGACAGCGACTCCTCGCTCTCCGAGGTGCTCAGGTAGAGGATCTGTGTTTGTCACTCTCTGTTTTCCCATTTGCCTGTAAACTCACCTGGTGTTGTCTTGTCTGCACCGGTAGTCAGTGCCTCGCCTGGCCTCTCCTTCATCTACACCCCCCCAACCCCCTCCACCCTCTTGTGGGTGAGGTCTCTGTGGTGCATGTTTTAACCACACACAACTCTTGGGCCGCCGGCCTTTTCCCACCTGTGATATTGTGTTTCTCTGGTTTGTTGCTCGCAAACAACACCTGAATGAACCTTACTTTTCTGCAGGCTGCAGGGGCAAAAAGCAAATATGACAATGTGCAAATATTATTGAAACATCATATTACTAGCCGGGGAACCAGACCGATTTGCCGAGCTCATGTCTCATTTGCTCTGGTGGATTCGCCTGGCCCCCTTCACATTCAGACAGGTTCCCAGCAACTCTGATGGGCCAATCAGTTGTTTCTCATGTAGAGTGATTTTAAGTTGATGACTGACAGAGGAGGGTCATGCTTGAACATGACTGGCATTCTCTGTCCAGCGCAACTGACCAGGCTCATTAAAAACTCAGATCAAACCGTCAAACTAGGGAGCTCTGATCATATATGGATCAAGATTCTGTTACTGTATTGCCTATTTGTCGACAACAATGTTTTCAGAAGCTTATTTCAGGGTTCGTACGGGTGTTTGAATCCTTGAAAATGCTTGAATTTTAATGTTTTGTTTTCAAGGTTTGAAAAGTGCTTGAATTTGGGATGAGGTTCTTGAAAAGGCTTGAAGTTGTATTCACATTTCTCTTACAACAAATAGCTATGTCATATAAATGTAATTACAAAACACAATTTTAGTTGTTTAAAAAAATTCTATCTCTTATAATGTGATTAAAAAAAAGTGAAATAATCATTTTCAATATGTATGTGTACGTAGAAATACTGAATTTACCACAGCTGTAAGGTGCTGGAAGAGCTTGAAAATGAACTTTTAAAGTGCTTGAAAAATGCTTGAATTTGACCTTGGAAAAGTTGTAAGAACTCTGTTATTTAATGCTGTTTTGCAGTCATTTAAGAGAGTTTGTGGCCCGGCTGCCATTTTTTTCCTGCTTCAAAACGGATCAAGCACCACTAGAACTTTCATGTGCCGCTCAGCGACACATTTCGTTGCTCTGATGGGTTGCAGGTCTATCTATTCCGTCCAGAGGCATTTTGGTTTGCACTGTTGATAAAAGCCCTTGGAAAATTACCTGAGAGGTTCCACACTAAAACGTATTTGCCTATTATCTTATGACTAGTAACCACTTTGATGTATCACATCTGACACAACGGACAACAATGATCAGTAATTTTCTATATAACTTAATTTTCAGTGAGGACTGCAGTACTGATAGATGTTTAGAAGTACGTACGTGTTTAAGGAATAGCTCGAACATTTAGAAATAGACGCATTCACTTCCTTGGCGAGTGTTACTGTAGATGAGAAGACTGGTGTCACTTTCATTTCTGTTTGTTAAATCTGTAGCTGTAGCTAGCAGCCAGTTAGCTTAGCACAAAGAGTGGAAACAGGCAAAAAGCTAGCCTGGCTCTCTCTAAAGATAATATTTGTATACCAGCCTAAACTTCACTGATGAACAATTATATCATGTTTGTTTAATCCATACAAAAAACCGTGTCATCACTCTTTACCATGCAATCAGCAGATGCTCTTAACCTGCAGTTTTTTTTGTACATATTAAAGGCAACACAACATGTTAATGGGCTCATTAGTTATTTAGGGAGTTGCCTTGGGACAGAGCAAGGCTGCTATTTCACTCCACCTCAAGTCGCTATGCTAAGCTAAGCTTATTGACTACTCCCTCTTCTCATCTAACTTTTAATATGAAATCAAATAAACAAAAGTTTTTTTCCAAAATATTAAACTATTCCTGTAAGAAAATGTACAAATGATAAAAAAAGAATTTATCTCACACGCACACACTAAGGCTCTTCTGTCTGTTTTTCTGTGTATTGCAAAGATCACACACTGATCTCCCTCCATGTTTTCATTAGTCTGCTGGTTTCTTGGTGCTTGGCCCTGCAAAATCCATTAGCAGCCCTCAACACAGCACACTATGATATTTTCCACAGACGCTGATAGAATGGGAACACTTTCTGCCACTTTTACCAGCGTTGTGCTGTGAGAAAGAGAGTGATGCATTAAAAATGTTATAGAAGAATGTGTAGTACATGTCTGTTTAATTAACTGACTTCCCATTTTAACCAATGATCATGGAGTGTAAGATCTTCATCAGACAAGAAGAAAACAGCCTTCAGAGTGATAAGGTTCATTCAAATGCAAATGCACCTGTTCCTTTCCATCTCTTCTCCATCCATTAAAAAATCAAAATAATAGAATTTCCACGAGGGAACTGTCTTTCCCTTGTTGTTTTTTTTGTTGTTGTTTTTTTTAAATAAAATAACTGACTTCTATCATCAATGTTTCCAAAAATGGAATTTGGCCCCAAAAGGTTTGGCACAGGTTGTATTTGATGCTGTATGCAAACATACACCTGTCAGGTTTGGCAGCCCTGCAGAGGAACAGAAGCTGATAATCTGACTATGTTATCGACTTGTCTTTCCCCTCACCCACATGTACCACATACCCTTTTCCCTGGGTCTTAGAGGCGATTGGCTGTGAAGGTGCTGAAGTGAGAGCCAGCTCCCACCCTGCTGGCAGAGAATGGATGTTGCATGTGATGATGATGACGTCTCAGGACATTGTGCTGTGGCTTATTTTTGAGTTGCAAGCTGCTGTGTAGTTGGTCTTCCAGGCTGTGGCTGTTGTAAACAATTTTCTGAGCTTATTCTGCACATGTAGGTTCTCTTTTGTGTTGTCACGACACTCGGCAGACATGCATGCAATCACTTTTCACTGATTGACAGTTTTTGATTTTGGTTGGTGTTTTTATGCACTGTTAAAAAGAAAAAGGCAAAAGGATGGTTAAGTGTTTGATTTTTAATCAGAGATGTGTATTTGTGTCTGTGTGTGTTTTCACGCTGAGACATCAGCGTAAATAAAGGCACAGAAGAGGAGCATGTTGCTATCTTTGAAGCGCACCCATCTGTGTTCTTCTTACCCTATATAGAAACAAAACCTATCCCGAGTTTTGTGTGTAATCACAGATTCTCTTTTCCTACGTCCTTTCCATCCTCTGGCTCTCCCTCACTGTTTTGCGCACTACCTTCTCACACAGATACACACTCTTACACACTAAACCACCACTTGTGTTATTAGGATGCCCACCAGGGACCAATTTTCCCACATTCCTCCTTCTTCCTTCTTTTTTCACCCTATGCCTGCTCTGTCTCACTCTGCTGACTGCTCTCCAGGCACTCTGGGGCTGTCAGTAGGACAGATTGGGGGGTTGAGGGGGTTGAGGTTCAACCATAGAGATTGAGTGCACAAACCAAGAGGCTGTGCGTGTGCGTGTGCGTGTGCGTGTGCGTGTGCGCGTGCGTGTGCGTGCGTGCGCGCGCGCGCGTGTGTGTGTGTGTGTGTGTGTGTGTTAAAGAGAGAGAAACGGACAGACAGACAGACAGACAGAGAGAGAGGTGAAAGACTAGGTGAATAGGACAGCAGCTCTTACTGATGTAGTGCCTTAATTGGTCTGTTCCATAACTAGGGTTGTCAGGATTAACTGATCTTGCCATTACCATGGTAACATAATATCACAGTTTCATAACTGTAAGAATTGTTGAAGCTACGATATCTTTGGTTTCCTGATTCCTGCACTGTTGCCCTGTTAAAATAAATCTTGCAAGTCTCATTGTTTGACAAGTGTGTATGTGTACGCCGGTTTGTTTTGTTTGTGTGTGAGTTGTTATGCTCACGTCAAGGAATTTAATGTGACTAAGCTGAACCAAAACAGTTTAAACTCTGGAGTAGTTCACAACGTGTTTCTGTTTACTTCCTGAATCTTGCGGGGAGATGTCCTAGTAACCTGGATGTACCTCCAGTATCCTGTATGAGTATGTGCTGAAATCTTTATTTTCAATTCCAAGCAGGCTGACATGTTCAATGTGCAGGACAGGACCGAATAAATGCTTGTGTGTCTTTTTCTGTCCGTAGTGTGGAATAATAAATTTCAGATTAATATTTGCGGAAAATGTTACACCATGATATTTCAATTATTCAATAATCGTGATAACAAAATCCCATATAGTGACATCCCTATCCACAACAAAAGGAAATCAGGGAGCTGGAGGAAAGGCAGGCAAGTGGGATCAGAAAACCAACAGGAAGTTGTGTGTGTGATTGCAAAGGTGCATAGTTATTTAGGGGAGGACATTATCTGTGAGGTTTGTATGGGATTTATTATCTCTGTATGATGGAAAGAATATTTGTTGTTTTGTGTGCATGTTTGTGATCGGCCTGTGTTTTATAGTGAAAACATCTGTAAAGATGGGAAGAAATCAGCCTCAATGATTCATTTTGAAGACATTGAGACACTGCGTATGTGTGTGTGTGTGCTCTTTAGGGGTGTGATCAATCCCATCGGGGGTGTGAAGGGGGGTCGGACGGCACCCCTCCAGTGTCTGTCTGTAGCCGAGGGCCATTCGAAGCCAGTCCTGTGTGTGGATGCTACAGATGAGCTGCTATTCACTGGATCTAAAGGTACCATTAACTATACTATACTTAATATTTAAATATCTTTTTAAATTGATCAATTCACATTGAGCACATTAACATGATGACTTCGGCATTTGCCACATGTCTCCCCGCTCTATGTGCAAATAAACATACAGTGCCTATAGAAAGTCATGGTACCCTTTTGAAATGGTCACTTTTTTCATTTTACAGCCTGAAATGATAATACATTAAAAATATATAGAGATTTTTCCAGCGTGATTTACAAATCAAGGGAAATAGTTTTTTTCTAGATTTCTGAAAAGTAATAAAAAAATGAAAAACTAGAATAGCAGGGTTGGAAAAGTGATGAGTCCCCAGATGTAATCCTTTGTGGAGGCAGCTTTTGCTTTAATTACAGCATCAATCTGTTTGGATTTGTCTCTACCAGCTTTGTGAACCTAGACTGGGGAATATTTCCCCATTCTTTACTGCAGAACTGTTAGAGTAGGACTGCGCTCTTCAAGTCCATTCACAGATGTCCTGACACTTTAGGACATTCACCTTCCTGTCCTTTAGCCACTGTGTTGTTTTTCTGGCGGTGTGTTTTGGGTCGTTGTCATGCTGGAAGGTGAACCACTTGAACATTTTCAAGTGTCTGACATGGGGCTGCAGATTTTTTGTTTTGTTTTGAAAAGGTTTGAACCCGGGCGCTTCAGTGAGGACTTGTCAAATGTCAAATAGTGCCTCTGTTCTGCTCACAAAGAGAAGTGTTAACTAGGTTTAGCATTTAAATAATTATTCCTTCAATAAGTGGTATAATTTTAGTCCTGTACATTTGTCAAAAAACATAAATACTGGCAATGAGGCATGCAGCAAAAATGATAGAAAATAGAATAATGTGATCCATTTAATGCAGTATAATATGCATGCAAGTGTTAATCCTGAGCGAGTATTTGAACTGCCCTTTTTTCCTCCTATAGATCGTACCTGTAAGATGTGGAACCTGGTAACAGGTCAAGAGATCGTCACCCTAAAAGGCCACCCGAACAATGTGGTGTCAGTCAAGTATAGTCCTTCTTCCTGTCTGGTCTTCTCTGTCTCCACCTCCTACATCAAGGTGTGGGATATCCGCGACTCTGCCAAGTGTGTCCGCACGCTAACGTAAGTTTCCTCACTGCAGCCGGCCAGACGGAAGGATTTGGAGCAATTAAATTTAAAAAATATGTAGCTAAAAAGATATTTGACAGAAGTGATTTAGGGTCTGTTCAGTTCAGTGATGTGTTTCGAGTTGTGGAAAAGTGACAAATTAAATGTGGGAACATTTGACGTGAAAAGCATCCAGAGGAATGATAACTGTAAAGTTCTGCTCATTACACTTGTTATGTCTCCCCTACCTCGTGACCTCCTTATCATTCTCCTCTTATCTCATACTTTTTTGCTTCTCTTTACCCCCACAGTTCGTCGGGGCAGGTAGTTTCAGGTGATGCATGTGCGGGCACCACCACCCGCACAATAACTTTTGCACAGGGCGAGTGTCAAATTAATCAGATAGCCCTCAACCCGTCAGGATCTGTGCTCTATGCTGCTGCTGGAAACACTGTTCGTATGTGGGACCTCAACAGGTACATTTCATCATTCATTTATTTATTTAGTCAAAGATTATATTTATTCATTCAATTACCTTTCTTAATTTTGTTAGGTGTTGAGTCAATCATGTATCTACGTATTGATTTATATGCTTAGTCATCACCACAGCCATCGGTTTTATTCATGCAGTCACGGCAGACAGCTCTAAATTCTTACCGATGCGGACGTGTATATTCACCTGTCCGATGTTGATCAACAAGAGAGCTGATTAACATCTGATTTCAAGATTAGAAAGAATGTCAAAAGAAGGTGCAGGAATTCAGTGCTGGTGTGTAAATGAGTATGTTTTCTTCAAGGTACCCATTTATGAAATTAAGCGGCATCGCCTGTTTTTTCCTCCCCAGTTTGCAGCATCCAGAGGGAAACAAGACAGTTTACGCTGAAGGTTTCAGACCGAATTAATTATGCATAGCAACCCCCAGAAATGAAAAAAATTAATGTATTATACATTTCAGCAGCATCATCTCCGCCAATGGCATCCTGTCTGTCAGCAGTTTTACTTTACTCCCGAAACAAAAAGTGATTTCATTCAGTGAAAACTTGAAAATCAAATTCTTGTAAGTAATGAATCTCACCTGACCTTTGCTTCCCCATCTTTTGCTGGTTGCTGGTTGCATGTGCGTGTGTATGTGTATGTGTATGTGTATGTGTGTGTGCGTGTGCATGTGCGTGTGCGTGCGTGCGTGCGTGCGTGCGTGCGTGCGTGCGCGCGCGCGTGTGTGTGTGTGTGTGTGTGTGTGTGTGTGTGTGTGTGTGTGTGTGTGTGTGTGTGTGTGTGTGTGTGTGTGTGTGTGTGTGTGTGTGTAGGATGCAAGGGATGGGGAAGCTCACAGGCCACATTGGCTCTGTCATGTGTCTGACAGTGGGACAGTCTCTGCTGGGTAAAGATCAACTAATCACTGGCTCCAAAGACCATTATGTCAAGGTACCACGCACACATAATCAGACCATGCCCGAGTGTCACAGATGCAGACACTTGTTTTACGGTCTCCTGCTCCCTGTTTGCTTCTCAGGTGTTTGATGTGGCAGAGGGAACTCTGGGTAATGTAGGTCCAGCTCATAACTTTGAGCCTCCCCATTACGACGGCATTGAGTGTTTGGCTGTACAGGGAGATGTGCTTTTCAGCGGGTCCAGAGACAACGGCATCAAAAAATGGGATCTGGAGCAACAGGAACTCACTCAGGTGTGTTTGAGTGCCAGCATGTAGAGTATTTCTTTTTGTGTTATGGATCGGAAAAAAAGTTCCTGTGCTTGAGGTCAGCAGGGTTGAGTTAAGCAGCAAGCAGAATGATTTCATATACATGTGGCTACATCAATCCTGGCTGTGCTTCTGCGCTGCTCCTGACTTTTTTTCTGGCCCTGCAGTTGGAAGCATATATATATAAACCGTAGCCTCTATAATATATATATATATATATATATATATTAGAGGCTACGGTAGTTTGCAGACTTTTATAATTTACTATTACAGTATATTTTTTCTATACACATTAAGGTTTCATTTTGATTAAATAAAAATCAATATTTCAAGTGTCACAGCACTGCTGTGCTGCAAAATTGACAGCACTTTGTTCTATTGTACCCAGTTCAATTTCATAGCCATATGCAGAGCTTTTACATACGGCCCCCAGACTAGTTGATGAAGATGTTTTAGCTAGAATACCGCTCGAGTGTCAACCAATGTAATCCACTGCTAAACAATATGTTTATTAACGTATTTGACGGTGGTCATCCATGTTTTATGTTAGACTGCAATTGTCTGGAACACTTTGAAGTCAGAGCTCGTAAACTCTATGTAGGATAAGTCCCATGTTGCAGTGCTTATGAATGCAACATAGGCCACACCTTTACTTGGCTCTAAAAGCTGGCCAAAGTGGGACACAACAACTTATAGTTGTGGGTAGAGGGTTCCATAATGCACTGCCTTAAATCGATAGTGCGTTATGATTGAAGGACGTTTTTCTAAAGGGAACCTCACAGTCCCTGTTTACAACAGCTCTGGTAATCCGAGTCTGTCTGTATTTGATAAACTCTTGAAGTGGCTGTGAAGTGCAAACATTTTTAAAACTCAGTAAGTTTCATTTCTTTATTTAAGATGTTTCAATAATGATAAGAGAAAGTTTTTTTTTTTTATCTAGAGTTTTGAGTGCATTTTTGCACAGAAGCTCAACTGGTTTCAGGGTAGTGGAACCTGACATGGACCAGCTTGTGATGCAGTAGCTCAGACGTGAGAGTATCATTGAGTGCAGAAACATCGTAGCATCTGAAGCTTTCTTTGCCATTTCTCTCCAGTAGCTTCATGAAATAGCGGCTTGTGCCGGTGAATCCATTCTTAGTTCATGAATCACATTTGAAGCCATTGTGAAATACTAAACACATAGGCACATGAGCTAAGAATAATTACGGTATTGAGTCTAAATACAGTACTGGTGAGTATGCTGCCATTCATATTCATTCAAGAAACAAGCTGTGTTACTGATGGGGATTTACATATATTACAGTATGAATGGAATATTTATGTTCTTCTGCTGCTATTTTATTTAAAAACACAAGATGTAATATCTTCATCTTTCTCTGACTTTGTCTCTCTGCCTTGACTCCACAGCAAATCCCAAACGCCCATAAGGACTGGGTGTGCGCTCTGGCTTATGTTCCGGGCCGGCCCATGCTGCTGAGCGCCTGCCGGGGCGGCATGCTGAAGGTGTGGAACGTAGACAACTTCACGCCCATAGGAGAGGTCAGAGGTCATGACAGCCCAATTAATGCCATTTGTACCAACTCAAGACAGATCTTCACTGCGTCCAGGTAAAAAAAAAAAAGTGCTGTGGGCTGCATCACCACAAATCTAAAAATATTCCCAGCTGTAGTTCTGTAAGACAAGTGTCCATGAAATAGTGATAATTTTTTATTGTTCTTTATCCGTCCAGAAGATTATTACAATTCAATTACCTCTTTTTGTGGAATTTGTTAACAAAAAAATAAATACTGCCAGCCTTATCAGGAGGGTTTGAAAGCTGAGAACTGGATAACATTAATGTTCTTCTCCAGCATCTATCTGCAGGTGTGTGTCCGCCTCTGTAGATGGTCACACTACATCCTGTTTTTCTCCAAATCTGTGCTTTTCTGAGCTCAAAGTGGCATCAGACTGGGATGATGGGACAGGGACATTCTGTGTTTTTCCCCTTCACTCTATCAGCTAGTGGGCTTTCACTGAAGATGACTAACTTTCTACTCCCTTTCTCTCTTTTTCTCTTCTCACTCTCTTGTTTCATCACTTCTTTATTCTTATCATCTCTTACTGCTCTTCCATCATCTTTTCTGTTAACAAATATTTCCTCATTTGTTAAAATATTCCTTCCTCCTCTCCTTCCGTTCTTCACCTTCCTCCTGCTCCTCGACCCCAGTGACTGCAGGGTGAAGTTGTGGACCTATGTGCCAGGCTTGACCCCATGTCTTCCTCGACGGGTTCTGGCCATCAAGGGCCGAGCCACCAGCCTCCCATGATTGCCTCTTCTCCGCTCACCAACCCTCCTTTCCTCTGGTACTCTCTTAACTAATTTCTACCCTTTTTCCCTGCTGCATTTCTTTTCTTCTGCCTTTGTTTCTTTATGTTTTTTATTTACTTTGCGGTACCTGCTCTTGTCTCCTGTTCTGTTTCTATCCTTCTTTATTTGTTTTTTCTTTAATTTATTAAATCATTATTTTCTGCTGTTTCTTGTTCTTTTGACTTTTAACATGCTGCTCCGCTTGACCTTTTAAAAACGTTTTATCGCAGTTAATTTGCAGACCACTGCCTTCACTAAGACAAACAGAAAATCTAACCTTTTTTTTCCTCATGTGTGCAAATCTAATTAGTCTGCTGCTTCTGTTGGTCAATTTCTTGGGGGGAAATAGACTTACTCACTTTTTAATACATTTCAACCAAGAGTTAAATAGATGATAAGATTGATGCCACTCTGACGTCTGTCTGTTCAATATAAGGCTACAACCAGCGGTTAGCATCAAGACTGAACGAGGTTAGCATAAAGACTGAACAGGATTAGCATAAAGACTGAAGCATAAAGACTGAACGGGGAAAATTGCCAGCCTGGATCTATCTAGTCCGGCATGTAACCCCCCTTTAAAAATGCAATTTGACAGTCGTTAACTTAAGTTTACATTGGAATTAACTAAAGGAGTTGTAATTTGTAATTAGGTGGTTCCAGTCTTTAAACCAACCTAAGCTAACTGTCCGCTGGCTATAGCTTCATATTTATTGTACAGACACAAGAGTAGTGTTCTCATCTAACTCTGGGCAAGAGGTGTATTTCTCAAAAAGTGGAGCAATTTATTTAAGAACCTTAAGCATTATCGCTTCACACAGAATCCGCTCAGTTTAAATTTAGCATCTCGTAAAACAAAGAGCAGAGCTTACTTCTTTAGCTAGCGTTAATAGAAAAATATGATGATGCACCCTGGGAATGTGCAGTAAAAGAGAAAATTAAATTAAGATTCAGTTGAGAGTACAGTTCTTGGCAGGTTGGGCAAACACTAGTCATTGTTATGTCACCACTTTTGTGTGTGTGTGTGTGTGTGTGTGTGTGTGTGTGTGTGTGTGTGTGTGTGTGTGTGTGTGTGTGTGTGTGTGTGTGTGTGTGTGTGTGTGTGTGTGTGTGTGTGTGTGTGTGTGTGTGTGTGTGTGTGTGTGTGTGTGTGTGTGTGTGTGTGTGTGTGTGTGTGTGTGTGTGTGTGTGTGTGTGTGTGTGTGTGTGTGTGTACAAAATGTACTTTGAAGTCAATCTCTTTGTGTTGTGTCTGATGTAGGATGGGTTGTTTTTTAAAAGTGACGACTGCCTGATTGATGTTCTGTTATTTTCTACCTTCTTGTATTCTCCTTCGCTCATCATCTCACGCCTCTTTGTCTCTCTCTAGCGACAAGACAGTGAAGATCTGGTCGTCAAAGGTGTGGAGGAAGAGGTGACAGGGGTGAAGTGGTTCCCTTTATTGTCCACTTCTAGCAATGAGATGTGACACTGAAAAATACAGTTCCAAGGCAATCAAGGTGTATTTTCCTTTGTCAAGGTGCAACATGACAAAGCCAAGGCGGAATATGTATTCAAGGTAAAAAAGTATCTGCCTTTCAGATTTTTTGTACTGCCAATTTGTAAGTGCCATTCAGGTGTGATGTGACTTGGACAATATAAAGTGAATCTTCCCAGCCGTGCATACACCAGGCAGAACAATTTCCCTCTTCTGACATGAAGACTAACACAGCCTGGTATTAAAAGGAAAAGAAAAAGTGTCCTTTCTTATGAAACGGTGACGGATAAATTTCCTCAAAGAAGTTTTCATGTATCTATCTGAAAGTCAAGACACAGACCAAATTTAATCCCAGAGGGACTATAACTAACAACGGGAACATCCATTTCCTCCTGTTCCTCCATTCAGGACTACCTGTGTTCATTAGCGTTGCCACTGTTCTGATGCTGTCAGAGGGTCAGGCATGATCTTGGATAATTGAATAATTACATGAAACACCACTTGATTTTTTTTTTACACCAGAAACAACCTTTGATCACTTTTTGTTCAAATCTCTCAGTATATCACTGAAGCTTTATTATGTTCCACAAGTCGTGTTAATTTTTATTATGACTTTTACTAATTTATTATTTACCCTACCTCAGTTGTTATGGATTTTGGCGTGAGGTTGGAGGGAACATTTTTACGGGTCTGTGTGTACAAACACTTGGTGCTCAACATTTTGGCATCTCAATTTAATCCCTGTTTCTTCAACCCAGTGTGGATGTGTCCTCTGTGGCCCTCTGGCTATAAGACTGTCTAGCTGCTGACCCTGCAAGCAGGAAAGCACACGTCCAGTAGCACAACTAAGGTAGCACTGGCCCCGGAGGATCTGACCGAGTTGTAATATCTGCTCTGTAAGAGCTAACTGCTGAAAAAAAACAAAAAACAAACACCCCTGCAGATGCACATGACACAAGCAGTACATACCTACAGCACACTCTACTAATACATTTGTGAGTTGGGTACACCATTGAGGTCAAAGTGCCAGATCATTCTCTCAACCACCCTACATTATGTGGCTTATACGGCCCAACCCCCCCCCCCCCCCCCCTTGCAAACCCCAGTTTACTAGCATTTGAAAGCTTCTTGTCATACAGACGTCTCACTGCTTAATTAAAAACCCAATTCATGTCTATTAGTATCAAAATAGCAAAGCACAGTTAAGTTTTGTTCAGCTCTGAAATTTCACTCCTAAAGCCGTTTTCTCATATGAACTTCGGACAATGTTGCCCCTTTCACACATGCAGTACACAGCAGGAGATTGTCCGTGTCAGACATGTTTTTACTAACTGCAAATACTCTGTTTGGCTTAAGCCAGGTGTGGCGCCTGGTTAGAGCATGGAAGAGGCAAGACGTGAAGCTGATTACACCGCTGTCTCGTAGCCAGTTCGTAATTTGGTCATAAACAACTGAGTCTCTTGGTGTACATTGAAATTGATTTTGACGATTTCGGTATCGGCTTTTACCGATACTCCAGTTAGACACTTTTGTTGGCGTCTTTGTATTAATGACCCTTCTTCTTTCCCCTTGATGTTTGTTTGCTTTTGCCTTTGTGCGAGCCGCATGATAGAAACGTCATCGACATGCCCACTCTCCAACTGATTTACATTCCAACATACAGCTCCTGCAGAAAATGTCTATAGATAATTTCAGGGGCTGCAGTGCATGTGTGAAAGGGGCTTTAATTAATACTTTCGACACACTTTCTGCAAAATGTCCTCTAAGAGGGAGTATGCACTGCTGATTGTTGATGTTGCCAATATGAGTTTGAAGCTGCTTATATTCTCCAAAAGCAATGATAATGGGTTTTGGTTTTGTATTGTATGGATGGGGATGATTTATTGAAAGATTCTTGGTTGTAACTTTTTCCAATGCTTAGAAACTCAGGTAAAGGTTGAAGGATAATGTTAGTCATACTTTAGTCATTAGTTGACCCTGTGAATTTAGGTAGCTTTTTAAATTGACCAAATGCCTTGTTTGAGAGATTTTGTTTTTTACTTTGAGAAGAAAGGTACTATCATGTATAACCCTTTTTGTAAAAACAAAAAAGGGACTAATTTCCATGTTTTGTTTCTGCATTTGATTCTCTTTACTTATCATCTATGTACTGTGGTTTTTCTGTACAAAATGTACACATCTTAAATGACATCTTCCCAATCTGGCCAAAGCTGAAAGTCTTTCAACTCTGAGAAGATGTGCACTGAGTTTATTATGTGTATGAAATGTGTCTGAAATGTGGTAATTGTATAGTACCATAGTTAAACCTGAGCCAGCGGTACAAAATGTGGCCAGTAGGGAAATTAACCTCCACAACATTATAGGTTATATCCTTTGACTTTGAGTCAGACTCCACTGGAATCTTATGTATTTATCTGTGCTCATTAGCCATACTGACCTTTCTCACTAGCCCTGTGGTGTGTTTCATGTGATAAGAATGCTAAGAAAGCCTTTATCTCTGTTTTGTTCTCCTCTCCAGACTTCTACTTATTACTAGAGAGGATCTTGTAGTATTGTAGCTTTAGGCACCCTCTTAGGTGCCCTGTGCTTGTACATTTGTTGAAGGATGCATGATGCTTGTGGTACTCATCGGTTGATTCCTTACCTCAAAACATTGCAATTTAGCAGGAACTTAATTCCCCCTGCTATTGTCAGTCTTAAAGTTTAACACCTGA
This sequence comes from Echiichthys vipera, assembly GCF_963691815.1. Classification (NCBI taxonomy): domain Eukaryota; kingdom Metazoa; phylum Chordata; class Actinopteri; order Perciformes; family Trachinidae; genus Echiichthys; species Echiichthys vipera. The sequence goes on along the minus strand of NC_139825.1, from coordinate 30,863,984 downwards.
GTGGATGTGCCATCGTAAGTTGCCCCAGATTCTGAGGCTTGTATTCTTCCGATGTCTTCACCACTTCATTATGATGTGTAAATACTGTAGGTGTGTCATATCCTTTTTTTTATATTTCGGAGGAGATTTAGGTTAACTGATGTCTTCCTCATCAGCTGGCCTCAGAGTAATCTCTGTGAGTTAGAATTTACATGCACTTTGGATTACGAACACTGCTGTGAATACCCTGTGACCTGTTTATCCAGATCTGTATCAAGCCTAGTTTTAGACTTAGTTTACAAAGTTACAAAGACATAGTTTATGAGTCCCAAACGAGGCTTAAAAGCACTGAAATTGTACTTTAAAGATCACATCTGTTTAGCTCTACAGTAGGTTTAGAAATTGATTATGTTAATGTTTGTAGACCACTGATACATTATGTAAGATAACAGTCAAGACATAGAAATACCCCAGTCCCCCAATATGTCCCTGTCTTTAAAGTCCCCCCTTCTTTATAGCAAATGTTACCAGAGAATGAGAATTTTCTTTTTGATGGAGTAGCATTTGCACTGTTGTAGACACTCAGGAGAGACCATCTCCAACCTTATTTCCCTGGCTGTCTGCTGGTATCTGGACATTTCTTCTTAATAATACTGACCACAAACAGGCCATATTACTCCTTGAAAGATATAATCTGAGACACAGGATGGCTAACCTTAATCTATTTCTCCTGCAACAATCAACTGTGGAAAAACCCTGCCTAATGAAATAACATTTCAGAAAGGGATATTATCACACAAAATGCACAATTGAGCATGTGATCAATACCCCTTCTCCAATCCCAAATTGGTATACCAGCTGGTGGCAATGTTCTAAAGCCAAACTTGAAAAAAAATCTATTGTAGGTTACCTTAGCCCCCATTAGCTTTTAGTTAAATTGGAAAGCTGACCAAAGCTAAAAATCACTTGAACAGCTGATGCCTTGCTCTCTCTTTAACGCCACTCAATGTGTAATTGAACAGTTCTGACTTGGATCACGGAATTAATTTACTATTTGCTTAGCCCCCCACCCCGGTTACTTTTGCTATGCCTGTCAAGCTTTCCGCTCCTTGCTTAGAACTTATGCAGTTTACCATACTAAATTCACATTTATTTTTCAAACAATTGCAGATTTCTATTACACAGAAAACACACTTCCATGCTTTAATATTTGCATGTTCAAATAATATGCATCACTTTTACCAAAGAAAATGATTTTAGGAAAAGGAATAACGTTTAAGTTTGACTAACATAATACTATAATGCAATGACTGAAGTTGCTGGTGTGTAAACTTCAGGTACATAATTACTCTAAACTCTGCTATAGTAGCACCTTGGCTCGAATACAAGGGCCGTTCCAGTCCTGAACATACAATTTTTCTAACTCAACCTGTAACCTCACATAATAATATAGTTAATTCATGACATGCCTCCTGCTTTTGAGATAACATTGGTTAATGTCTGCAGGTACTAAGCAAGCTAGTAAACCAGACATGCTAATGTTTTGTAAAAGCATTAAAAAAAAAAACATCACCCTTCAAACTCTTTCTATATGGAGTCTAGCTCATATTAGAGCTCCATGCACACTGTTTTGGCATGAGCAGAAATCCAAAGCTTAACAGGTTCACTTGGCCTAGTTATGGTTGCTAACCTATTGGACAATTGCTGCTCTGGGGCGGGGTTTAGCAAATGGTCAGTTAGCTCAAAGATGGACAAAGACAGCAACAACAACAACAACAAAATCATTGTGTGTTGGCTTTAACCAGTCTAGTATTAGTTACAGGACCACAGCGCAGACAGCAGGAGAGCTGCCGGTAAAACTGATTGTGTAATTACCACCTTTAGCATTTCATGCCCGGCCCAAACGCGTATGACCACTAGGAAATGAAACCTAAGTAGTCAACTCAGCTTCAGCCTTGTGCCTCAGCCAACAGGCCTTTCTGCCTTAACGAAACAGAATGTGTATGTAGGTCATCACTTAATATCTTGAGTCTGTGACAAACTTATTCTGAGAATTGTAGATTGCCCTACAGATTGTGGAACTCTGTTCTAAGTCAGAGGACATCACAGTTCACTTTATCAGTAAGGCTGAAAAGACTTTCAACTTTGCCTCAGGCTGCTGAGGGGATGGGATCGCATTTAGACACAATCAAGAGGGCACTTTACTGCTTTTGCTGCTCGGTGGCAAATCTCTATCACACGCCAACACAGGTCTTCTCTAGCTGCTCAAGTAATTTTTTCTCCAGGTGTGTCTCGTCATCTTGAGCTCACATATGGTAAACAATGTGTGGCAGTGAGAAGTTCTAATGGGACATAAATGCAGGGTCAAATGTCATTTGCGCCTTTTATTGCACAGAAGACTCCCTTATAAATGAGTGTAAATGTGTGTACAGTTTTTTTCATGACAATGTGCATGTGACCAAGCCATGTAGAATATCTTACTGTAAATAATGTAAGTAAATATTTAATGAAGGATCCAATGACCCCTCAAGAAAATAAACAAGATGAAACAACTGTCCTTTGTGTCTCCTGGTGTGAATATTGTATCTTGACTTCTGGCTAAAGTACAGAGCCTAGCACTGTGAAGAAGCACTTTTACATAGTTTTATTTATCATATTATACAATACACTTGAATGTGTCTGAATGTAAAAAAAAAAAAAAACTCTTAGCCTGTAAGCAGAATACAAGAATAATTTTAGATTTTTTTTTCTCCTTACACACAGAATGTGTACTGAAATGTGCACAGAACCGTAACCCAAGAACTGAGGTACGTATTGAACCGTGTGCTAACTCTATTTTTATTTTAGTATTTACCCAGCTGCTGAGCTCTTGATCTTCTCTGTCTGATGTTGAGCCCAAACCTCCTCACAGATGGACAAGAAGTTTACTGAACATTCACGATAAACAGGCAAACAGGTTGTAAAGGATGAGATATAGGTACGGGGGGGATGATTTTCACCAAGATGCATTTCTTTATACTTCAGGGCTGGAGATACAGAACTCATACATCTTAATTTCGTTTGCATACTATTATCATTAAGGGCGCACTCACACTGTCCATTCGTACAGTGCCCCGTGCTTTAGGGTACTTGCCCCCCCCCCCCCGCGCGCCCCAGGCCGGTTTGTACTCACACTGCCGGGTTCTCACACTACCTGCTTCCTGCCTGCCTTTACGTCATCACGCCGTAACACGTCACATTCATTGATTTACGTCATTGCGATGCGTTGCTTTGTTTATAAAAGCCTGCAGTGTTTTTGCCACATAATGGAAAGCAGCGCAGAAAACATGGTATTTTCGAATGTTTTCATCTTACCAAATCTGCAGTAAACACTCCACCTCCGCATCACACCAACGTGAACTTTTCGCCGCCATTGTTTTAAATGTCTGCGCATGGCCTGCTTCTTTTTTCTATGTTCGAGCAGGCGCACAGAAAATGACGTCAGAACCGCCGTAGGCCTCGTGCGCGTACATGTGAAAACGTGCTTTACAAAAGCCCACCTCTCCTAAACAGTCTTGGCCGGCAAGCGTACCTCGGCGCGGGAGATACAAGCACTGTGATGTACGACGGCCATTAACGCCTCAGAGGAGGCAAAAAACATTTTAAGATGCCAGTCACAAACAAATAAGCATCCATATGTGAACCCTGTCATGTTCCAGCTGTATGTGCTCCATCTGCACTCTCTCTATATGAAAGACTCATGAAATTTCGTTTGAATGTCTCTGTCTGTTTCGTTACAACACAATGCTCCAGTAGCCCCCAAAGCAATTTCAGTCAAAAGCAACTGGACTTGGATATTTGTCTAGGAAGATGTTTCACCTCTCATCCAAGAGGCTTCATCCGTTCATGTACGCAACTGACCAGGCTGGGACTGGACCAGGACCAGGACCAGGACTAGGCTGGGACTGGTCCAACTAACTGGTGTGGAGATCCAGGTATTTAACCTCTCACAAGGCCGATGATGTCACTGAAACCCTTTGTGCTCCAAGTGCCAACGACCGTCGTTAGAGTGGCAGTCGTTGGTGGGAAGTAGGTTTCGGCTTCGTTAGTGCTCTATTGACTCTTAACCACAGTGGTTGGAGTCACAGGAGGCCATTTGTGAACAGTTGTTCTTTGAGGTTAGATTGTTGAATCTCCTGGGAAGGGATGAAAGGACTGCATTGTAAATTGGAGATAAGTGGTGTCTCAGACCTCCTCTGTTTAGCAATGGTTTCTCTACTTTTACATAGATGGCTTCTTTTACTCCTTTCAAACCATCTGTCCTCTCTGTCCAGGATGTGGACATTATTGTCATCAAAGGTGTGGGCTTTCTCCTTGAGATGTAAGTGGACAGCAGAGTCCAGGCCTGAGGAGTGAGCTCACCTGTGTTGGGCCATGCGTTTATGCAGTGGTTGTTTTGTTTTTTCAATGTAGAGATCTTTGCATTCCTCGTTGCATTTGACAGCATAAACCAGATTGCTTTTGTGGGTGTGTGGTGTTCTGTGTGTTACTGAGTTTGAAATACACAGGGATGTAGTGTTTGTTGAAGATCCTCAAGAGGATCTCAAGGATAACATCTCAAGGAGAAAGCCCACTCCTTTGATGACAACAATGTCCACATCCTGGACAGAGAGGACAGATGGTCTGAAAGAGGAGTAAAAGAAGCCATCTATGCAAAAGTAGACAAACCATCGCTAAACACAGGAGGAGGTCTGAGACACCACTTATCTCCAATTTACAATGCTGCCCTTTCATCCCTTCCCAGGAGATTCAACAATCTAACCTCAAAGAACAACTGCTTACAAATGGCCTCCTGTGACTTCAATGTCGTTAAGACTCAATAGAGCACTAATGAAATTGAAACCAACTTCCCACCAACGACTGTCACTCTAACAACAGAGCACAAAGGGTTGCAGTGACATCATCGGCCTTGTGAGAGGTTAAATACCTGGATCTCCACACCAGTTAGTTGGACCAGTCCCAGCCTGTTCAGATGCGTACATGAACTGATGAAGCCTCTTGGATGAGAGGCGAAACGTCTTCCTGGACAAATAACCAAGTCCAGTTGCTTTTGACTGAAATTGCTTTGAGGATAACGATGACCTGGACAAATGAGAACATTCACAGGCTTAATGCTCCAGTAGGTCTGTTCTTACTTGCTGATTATTCAGTTTCTGTCCTACTCTATCAATCACCCTGTCCCTACAAAAATCAGTTTGAAAGTCAGCCAAATGGGCAAATAGTAATTTAAACTCCAATATTCTAAGTAAAATTCTGTATTCACAAGATAGTTGGTCTGTCCATCACTGTCGAATATCTTGACAAATTGTAATGACATTTCATGCAAACATTCATGGTCCCCAGAGGATGAATTGTTGTGACTTTGGTGGTCCATTCATCTAGCCTCAACATCATGTCAAGAATTTAAATCTGCAAAACTACTGGCATTCCCGTGTAGCCCATCCAGCACATCCCCATCAGCTGTACTTTATTTCATGCTGATTAGCAAATGTTAGCGTGCTAACATAAGGTGATGTTGAACATAGTAAACATACCTTCTAAACCATCATTGTGAGCATGTTAGCGTTGTGATGTTCAAAGCATTATGTTTAAGTAGAGCCTCACAATATCACTAACGTGGCTATAGAGTCTCACGGGATACGGTAGATGACTGCATATGTGCAAGGAAATTGCTTGTAGTTACGAACCCACAGATAATAGTCAGTGCTATTATAAGATTATTGTTTTAGTTTTATGGTTCCCTAACTTCACTGTTTTGGTTCACTCCCAGCTCACATCACTACTGTTTCCAGCTGCAGGCAGTGTTGGGAAAGTTCACTTTCTACATGAACTAGTTCAAAGTTCAGTTAACAAATTTGCCTAGTTCAGTACATATTTCAAAATTATGAACTAACTTCACAGTTCAAATGAGCTAGTTCATTTTTTTCAATATGTTGCAGCAAGCTATTATTATTTAAATGATTGCAGAAGCCCATATAGAACCACAGACAGCAATTATTTTAACAGTTTTACCTTTTAACTGATAGCACCTTTTTGAATGGCTGCAACCCCTTAATTAAGTTTATGAAAGCTGGGCTTCCCACTGTCTCTGACAATATACTGCATCACCAGATTGTCCAGCTGTGGCTGAGAGATGACAATGGAGCCGTTACTGTACACAGTTAATGGGATTTGGGTCGAGGATCTGTTTTGACAGTCTCGATTTTTTTATTCGTTGCACATACCTAGTTTAGTGTGCCATTTCAGGTTTGCTGTGGATGTGACTGAAGCGGGTTTTTTTGGGGTGAGCAAAGTTTGCACAGAAGTGTAAGGTTTTTCCTATTCTCACCAAACTCTTTAAAATCATCACACGACACCTCCTTTGTGTTTCGTCCCCTACACATTGCTTTAGCCGCAATGCTGTTTTTTATTTTGACGATGCATGCAGAGGTGTGACACTGGTGGCTGGTATTGCCAGATTGGGTGTTTTTCCCGCTACATATCAATGCCTCTTTACGGTGGGTTTTAGCCTGGGTTTCGCCTGGAAGGCTCTATACAAATCTAGGGCCCTATTAAACAAAGTTAAACTGAGCAAGCGCATCGTTCACAAACACTAGAATGAACGAGTTCATGAAGTATCGTTCAATGAGACTGTTCAGGCACAACACTGGCTTCAGGCAGCTATTTTCAATGAAAAAACTCTCATAAACTCACTACATTCTACATACCATGCACCAAACAGCAGACAAAGTAAGCGACTAGCTGGTGAACTCAGTGTAGCATTTAGCAGTTAAAAAAAGTATTGGACTTGGGGGCACAAACACAACTCTAAATGAAGGATGAAAAACTACTATTCGGTAACCATCTGAACTTTTAAGTTTATGAATGTAAAAGGCTTTTCTGTTTTTTGGTTTATTAGGCTAGCATCGGAACCAGACCAATCTGCAGAGTTTAGGTTTTATTTGCATTTGCAAATTAGTCAGCGGATGCCGAGCTTAAATACGTGTAGCCTCTGGAATTAGATGCCACACAGGACACAATTACTTCTGTGGTTCTTAGTTTTATTTGATAAACACAAATTGCTACTTTTATTGCAGATGGTGTGTTTACAAGGAAAAAAATAATTAAAATAGAATAAAATAAAATACCATGAAATAAAAGACGACAGTGGCCCTGACTACAAACAGAAAACACGGTTTCATACATATTCCATAACCCCCACAGTTAGTTTTAAAAAGTCGCTGAATGATTAACCAAAAACACCTACATTTCAACACACTTCACTTCCATGTGGACCTCCCGGCAGATTTCACCAGTCTTCATCTTTAGACAGAATAACCTTTAGTTTAAAACAACGTTTCTCAGGATCAAAATCACACCGCATGGCGTTACACTCGCTAGCGTGTTATTGAAGCTGAACAGTATTATGTTGGTGACTTACGCCCAAAATCTGCAAATATCAAAAGTATACAAAATTATCGGTTACAGATAGCAACAGGTACCTTTATATAAGGGTTTTATACAGCGATATTTAACATAATAAGTCAGTTTTTTACCTTATTCTTGTGGCATCAATCCACCGTCTTCCTGAATGAAATATCTCTGTGGTCCAATCGAGAACAAAACAAAGACCATAATGCACTTGGCAAATCCCCAGGGTAAATGCTGCCCTCTAGTGACCATATTTTAGCACTGACTGTGGCGAAACACTTACAAACGCCTTCACAGTTTTAACATAGTTTTTATCATAGAAATGGCACTATCAAAATAAAACAACAAATAACATGTGAAATAAACTTTACATTTTTCCTGTATTTGATAACTCAAGCGGAAACTAAAACATGACTGATTTTAATACCCGGTTACATACAGCTCTTGTTTCCGATAATGGTAATGAGATTAGATGATGCAAAGGAACTGAAACAGGAAAATCAATTTAGTTGACTGGTAATTAGCAGCGACATGGAAACACGAATGCAGAGAAAGGTTGGGAGGATCAATGAATCATTTATGACACCTTTGTTGACCCTAGGAAATTTGCTTTACACAATGGGCATTAAAGAATATCAACAATCATCATCACATAATACAAAATAAAAAATTAGGAAAAAGTATTAATTGTAAAATTGATTAAGGACATCAAGTGCAAGTTCAAGAAAGGGCAAGATTCAGAGCATTTGTTCAGAGCAGTGTAGTTGCAGTTTACATCCAAACTGCCAGACTTACTTTATATATGTAGTTAAGACTTTGAAGGAACAAAAAAATATTAAGTGTAATTTTAGATGAAATGTGGATATTTCACGCATACCGTCAACCCAGCAGCATGCAATATTTTCTGTATAATCAGCACAGTTTCAAGATTAGTGTCACAAATTCAGTTTCCAATGTCTCCTTCTCCTTCTGTTCCTGAGTTATGGTGTTGAATAATGGACAGAAACATCACTTGTTGTCACGTTGTCATAATTAACAGTAATTTTAGGCCAAAATGTGTTTCGTTAAGTCAAGTTAAGTTAACCTTGACCTTTGAACTTCAAAGTCTAATCAGTTCATTCTTATGTTCAAGTGAAAGTTTGTGCCACATTTGAAGAAAATCCCACAAGGCCTCCCTGAAACATTACATTCACAAGAATGGGTCAGATGTATGGATGGACAACCCGCAAACATAATGCCTCCTGACACTGTGAGCACAGAAAAGGACTTCATACAACAAACAGGGTTTTAATACTGAGGAAGTCATGAGCATCTTCAGTGAAACATCCCCACTGTCTCTCAAATGCATGCAGCGAACATCTGCACGACCACTGAACAAAGCCTTGGACTATCAACTAAATAACACAGGTCTAATCCCATTGAGCCCGGTTTTCCACAGCACACAATCAGACTCTCCACACAACCAGGTTTAGGCACATCAGAGGGAAAATGTCATAACAAGGGTGGGTTATTAAAAACACACACACACACAAACACACACACACACACACACACACACACACACACACACACACACACACATACACACACACACACACACACACACACACACACACACACACACACACACACACACACACACACACACACACACACACACACAAAAACACACACACACACACACACACACACACACACACACACACACACACACACACACACACACACACACTATGCTTATTTCTTCCAAGTTTAAGTTATAAAATTAATAATCCGTTGAGTAGAAATCACTCATTAGTCCCTCACGTAAAGCAGATTAGGTAAAAGGAGGAAGCAGTAGGCCTGACTCTGTAGGTAACAACAGCAATTTTACAGTTTAGCTCTCTAATTAACACGTTTTAAGGTTATCAGCATAGACACCAGGAAGTGACTGCACCTGACCAAGAAATAATACGGTACATTAAAAAAAACGTGTTGTTTTTACACCTCAGTTTTTGTATGGGTTAAACAAATGAGACATAGTGTGGTAATTAGTGAGTTTTTGCTGGTAGATGAATTTAGTTGCCTTTGGGTAAAACCAGGCAAGCTGTTTCAGTTGTTTTCATTCTTTGTGTTAAGATGAGCTAACTGGCTACTTGTGGTAGCTTTAATTTCCAGATAATAGTCTGCACGGGTTAACTTTGGTCTCCACCTTGGAAAGGTAATGTTAAATCATTCTCTAGTTTTGGTGAAGAAATTATTATTGAATTGATGAACGATTCCCACATTTCAGATTTATATACAAATGACAAACATTTTCAATGCACAATGCAAATAATATTAATCATTTAATATAAATGTGTGTGTAAAACTTAAATAAAAACAGAATACAATGATTTGCAAATCCTTTTTAACCTACTTTCAATTAATAACACTACAAAGACAATACAGGTTTATTTAATGTTAAAACTAATAATCTCTATCGTTTCTTTAAAAATACTCCCTCATTCTGAATTTGATGCTTGCAACAGGTTCCAAAAAAGCTGAGACAGGGGCATGTTTACCACTGTGTTACATGACCTTTCCCTTTAACAACACTCAATAAGCTTTTGGGAACTGAGGCCACTAATTGTTGAGGTGTTGTAGTTGAATTTCTCTCCCATTCTTGCTTGATGTACGACTTCAGTTTCACAACAGTCCGGGGTGTCCTTTGTCTGATTTTGCTCTTCATAAAGCACCACGCATTTTCAGTGGGAGACAGGTCTGGACTGCAGGCAGGACAGTCTAGTACTTGCACTCTTTTACTAAAAAGCAACACTATTTTAACAGGTGCAGAATGTGGCTTTCTGAAATAAGCAGGGACATCCCTGAAAAGACGATGCTTGGATACCAGTATAATTTGCTCCAAAACCTGTATGTACCCTACAGCATCAGTGGTACCTTCACAGATGTACAAGTTATGCAAGTTACACCCATCAGCTGCTGGCTTTGAACTTTTTACAACAATCTGGAGGGTCCTTATCTCATTGGCCTGGAGGACACAACGTCGATGATTTCCAAAAACAATTTTAAATGTGATCAGACCACAGAACACTTTTCGACTTTGTGTCAGTCCATCTTAGATGAGCTTGGTCCCAGAGAAGCCGGCAGTATTTCTGGGTGTTGTTGATACAGGGCTTTTGCTTTGCCCAGTAGAATTTAACCTTCACTTTTAGATGTAGTGACCCATGTGGCAATATCCTTTACAGAATGTTACTGAGCCTTTCGGGGAGGCTCCTTTTCTACCCAATCATGACACTAACTGTTTCCAATTAACCTGTTCACCTGTGGAATGATCCAAACATGTGTTTTTGAGCATTCCTCAACTTTTCCAATGTTTTGTTGCCCCTGGAACGTATTGCAGGCACCAAAATCAAAATGGGTGAATATTTGCAAAAAAACACATTCATCAGTTTGAACATTAAATATCTTGTCTCAAAAATCACTGTATTCTGTTTTTATATACGTTTTACACAATGTCCCAACTTCATGTGAATTGGGGTTGTATTTCTGATACACCCAAATATTACTTGTTGGCTGGCACCTGACTATCTGGTACAGATAAACTGACACCACCCCCCCCCCCACACACACACACACACACACACAACAACAAACGTAACATATAAAAATATGTTTTTGATTGCCAATACTTCTAGTGTGTAGGATTAAGTTCCATCCAATGGTGTGTTGCAGATTGCAACCAACTCAAACTTCTCCTGTCTGCCAATGTACTGTAGGAGAACTATGGAGGCTGATGCGAAAACACAAATGGCCGTAGCCAGTGTTTGGTTTGTCAGTTCTGGGTTACTGTAGAAACATGGCAGAGCAACATGGCATATTTTGTGTGCTCCCGATGTAGATAGATAAACATCTCAATTTAAGGTACTTCAGATTAAACTGCCAATAGATCCCATTAAATACTAAACACTGGACCTTTAATTGATATATTTGTTGGTTTATATTACACTTATTTAAAACTATTAATATTTTTGAGGCGTCATTTACAAATCATTTAGAGTTGTGAATCTGTCTGTGTGCATTCATTAATATAGAGAGCCTAGTTTTCTAGTTGATTTCTGCATTTGGTGCTCTTCTGTTTGTCAGCTATTCTGATCCGGTAAAACAAACCTTATTGCTGCATCAGGAATGAATGTCCCTGGATAAAGTACTTTCTCACTAATCACACTTTTGTAGGAACAGATTAAAAAACTACTGCATGATTGAGCAACAAATTCATTTATTCATACAAAAATAATTTCACAAAAAAAAGTATCCTTAACATAGTTTTTCTTTCCTTTTGTTTCTCTATTCAGTCTATATTTCTTCTGTTTTCACTTTGTCTTCTTCTTGGATTCTTTTCCATTTGCAGGCTGTTTCATCTTCCTCCAAGGCAGGAAGTTGTAGGAGACCATAGCTGTGAGCAGGTATGTAGCCATGCCAGTGTATCCTCCCAGTACCAGACACAGCGGCTGTACCAACACGAACAGGCAGAACACGTTCATGGACGCATGGTCATCCAGCTCCACTCGATCGTCCTGTGTGGCGTTCATCACTCCGAAAAAATACATCAGTGCCACCGCCGGGTAGAAGGCCAATTCCACCATGATGCTGAAGGCTGTGCTGAAGACGGGCGCTCCCACACACTAGAAAGCCTTCGTGTTTAACATGCACATGTGTTGGCAACTGCTCTGCAAAATCCACTGGCAAGAATATTTTCAGAGACACACTCACCAGGATCGGATTTACACTCACTTGTGGACAGAAGTCCCCGTGAAGTGTGGAACAGGAAAACAGACCTTTGATCCGTCGTCAGCACTGTCCTGTCAAACATTAATCACCTCATGCCCTCCCTAGCAAGACACTTGGCAGTTTCTTTCCCTTTTAACAGAATCTGCGTTTAATGAAAAAATGAATAAATAATAAAGCACTCCTTTATAATATTGTAGCATGTTGGGGAGGATAGATGTATGCTTTATGACAGTGTGTCTGTGAGTTTAAGGTCACGTTAATTCTGTTTGAAGCTACCATAAATTTTATATTCTGCAGTTTTGCAACTTTCAGTTTTAATATCTTATCGATTAAGTTCTAATTCATTGATCTATTTATTTTACAATTATAATTACTGTTAGGAAATCACCTTGACACCGTAAGTGAGGTTATGTGTTTGGTTAGAGACCTCCCTTCATTCAGTGTTTTCTGTGTTCTAAGCACAATAAAGTAGCATGTCTCCTGGAGTCGAGCGGTGTATGGGGCACAGGAGCTGCAGATAATGCTAGAAGTAGTCTCTGAGTTTGCTATAACTTAGAAACCTAGTTTGCCACAATATAGACCTTTTGACAAAAACAATTATACCATTCTTTCATGTGTTTCATACAAAAGCCACAGTGTTTCTCAATTAATCTGTTATCATAGTATGTCAAAGAGACCTTGTGTGAATTGAATAACATGTCATAAATCTTGTGTTGTAAAACCTGAACTTTAAACTCACATAGCCTTTCTTTAAAAGAATGAATCAATGGGAGGATAAAGGTTGCTAGCCTACATTCCCCAGTACACTAGACCCAGTTTAGTGTTTCAGTTATGTTCTGTATGGCTTTTTATACTGTATATAATGTATCATGTCTGTAGCTTCAAACTGTACTTTTAGGGCACTAGTAACACTACTCTGTTTCATGAATGTATACTTGGAATTATTCAACATTCTGGGAACTACACTTATTTCCTTTTTGTGCTAGATTAAAAGACTGATACCATCCCCATGTTTGTACAGCAAATGTGAAGCTAGAGTTAGGAGATGGTTAGCTTAGTTAGCATATTGACTGTAAACAAAGGGAAACAGCTAGCCAGGCTCTGCTGGAAAAAAAACAAACAAAACAAATCAATCTTCATCTACCTGTTGGCAAGAAGCAAATTAACGTATTTCCTCAAATATGGATCAATTCCTTCAAAGGGGGATAATGTCAGTGATGCATATCCCAGCATGCACTGGGCTAGAGGTAGGGTACACCATGGACAGTTCATAATATAGATTCAGCTGTGTGTTATACATATAACTGGCTTTATTTTAGTTTTTGGACATACAAACAACGTGTCTAATCAAATATTTGCTAATTACAATAAACCGAAAATTTGAAACATTTGTCTAATGTCTAACTAATGTTATCTATTAGCATTTCTTAGGTAAACCGTTCAATTTAATTAAAGCTATAGCCACAGTCTCAAAGGGGCTGTGAGAGGCAAAAATATTAGAAGGAAATGTGTGCCAGAGTTACAGAAGAAGAAAGTGTCCAACGTGGAGACATTAGGCTGCCAGTTAGCAGATTGCTTTCCCAATTTCTACACCAGGTGGAAACTTTGCTGCTCCATTGGTAAAAATGGAGAAGAGCTCCCAGGCAGCATCCCTGGAGGACTCCCCAGTGAGCTTTCCCCACAGTATAGAAAAACTGCTGCATCATTAAAACTTTTGGATGGGTAGCTACTCATTTGATCAAGGGCAGAAGTGTTGAATCAAGGAGTTTATAATTAGTTTGAGTGTGATAGTATGATTTCATGTGTGGGTAATTGTATGATTAAAATACAGAATGAATAGCATAAATATGAATAAGTATGTTAGTGAAATTAGATGAAAAAGGGTAAAACAATTCATTGCAAGTATTTTAGGTAGTAAAATATGTGTTCAAGAGTAAAAAACCATTCCAATTCATTTGATGTGATAAAAACATCTGTATAGTGACAACAAGTCATTACAGTGCGCTTTGGATGTGTGTTCGGTGATCGATTAGTTTTGCCTACAGGCCTGAAGGGGGAGCCCTTGCCGCACGATGCTTGTCTTATAATGAAGCTGGCAAAAGGTTCAACAACGTGTTTGTTTTATTCATTCACATTTCCCTCTTCACGTACGAAAACACGGTCAATGCATAATGTGGTTGTGCTGTATTTTTGTTTACAATGCATGAATGCCCTGACATGAAGCAGGGTCGCACAGAAAATATTACTTTGATGTTTAGTTCTCGTGTAGCTCTTACTATAGTATGAGCTAGTTAGCTAGCCACATGTGTTGTGTCATGTATTGATGTTGCATAATGATACATATGAATGTGACATGGATAAGTAATTTTTTATGTTTTCACTTATAGTGAAGCTGGCAAAAGGTTCAACACCATGTCTGTTTTATTCATTCACATTTCCCTCTTATGTTTTCAGCTCGTTTTATCTTTAACTTATTTTAACGTTTATTTGTCAACAGGATAAACAGGACAAAAAAAAACCCAAAACAACTACTGGCCCAATTTTCATGAAACTTGGTGGAAGGGTGTAGCAACACTCAACAATGAGTTTCCCACTGCATTAACATTGTGAGAAAGGGCATGCCTTGTCAGAGGTTTGTACTGTCTGAGTCCCCTTCTAGTTGTTATTGCTTTGCAGCTTTAATCCAAGTTCCAGCTCTTTGAATCCACGCTGCTGCAGCCTGAGGGAGCGCTGGGCCATTAGCCAGTCAACCAGCCACCTAGGCTGCTGTTGCTTTCCATAAATACTTTTTGTATGTGAGTGCATGCATCTTTCCATTGGTTCCTCCACGCTCAAACCAATAATTAATAAAAGATTTCTCTGTGATGTTTGACACCTCAGAAGGGGTTTTGTTCTGGTTAAATCCACTGGGCCACAGAGCAGGATTACACTGTGGGGAGGGGAACATGTGGCCCTTTTGAACTGCTTCCACACCAAGCAGAGAGAGTGACAAAGCCTCAGCTGTCAGATTAAATCCATCTCAAACATAAATCATCAGTTTGTTGGTGTTTGCTCAAGATGCGTCACTGTTGACACTTAGAATTACAATTACAACTTTACGTGTTTCTACATTAGCTTTTTTTAACTACGTGATCTTCCAGTGTGAGACTTGGATATGGTTGAAAGTCTATCTATCCATTATCCATCCATCCATCCATCCATCCATCCATCCATCCATCCATCCATCCATCCTATCCATCTTGGCATCCATCCTATCCTCTTGGCTTTTATTTTGAAGTATTTGCTTTTAATTTTGGGTCAACTGACTTCCTTTCCTTTATATCGTTCCTCAAACGAAAAAAAAAGGTAAACAAATGGTCAAAAAAGACAGTTGTAGATTGGTTGTAGACGGTGATGATGGCTTTATTTTATTTCTTGATTTTTATAAAGCCTTGACTCTATTGAAGAATCTTGTCTCTTTATGATAATGCGAAGAGCTTTCTAGGACTGTGCTCCTGTATAGCTGCACCCCTTTTCTGGCTGCTGCGAAAAGAGGAGCAGAGAGCACACTGAGATTACCCACAGGTCAGTGAAGTAACATGTTGTTTATGAGATGCTGTGAGCCTGTAGGTGGTTGAGAGAAGAAGGGGTGGCCGTGGAAATATCAGGAGTTGTGGGACGGTAATAAGCTAGGAGTGAGAGTGTAAAGAAGGTTTTAAGGTTGTTCTGTTTTGGCGTCGGTTTCGGCCCACAGTAGCCCGTGTTCAGTCAGAAATAGTCTCACTGTATGATCACTGAGGGACGCTACAAAAATTACATTACAGTTAAAAACAAGCTGTTGTATTATAAGGATTGGATGGATAAAGGTATGTGGTCCTTAATTAATTTGACTGACGAAGATGGGCGTGTGATGATATTAACATTTTTGTCTTAAATGTGATCTAGCAGTTGATCGTAATTCCTTTGCTTACATAATTAGAGCCATCCCTATTCCTACTTTAAATTTAATGTGGTCAGTGGGTCGTCCTCCATTTTGAGAAATCGGCGGTTCGATCCCCAGCTCCCCCCGGTCCGCATGTCGAAGTGTCCTTGGGCAAGACACTGAGCCCCGAATTTCTCCCCATGCTGCGCATGGGTGTGTGAATGTGTTGTGAACTAGATAAGATGGTATGTAGATGTCTATTGCCATCAGTGTGAATGTCTGTGTGAATGGGTGAATTTAAAAAACACTGAGAAAGCGCCTTGAGTAGTTAGAAGACTAGAAAGGCGCTATATAAGTACAAGTCCATTTACCATTTTAAGTAAAGGGATATTTCTCCTTATCTTCCACACCTCCTAGTTCCTAATAAAACAATTAGAAAGTATTTTCAAAACTCCATTACACAAATCTTCCCCAAAGGTGTTATTCTTTACGCTCTAAATATTTGAAATTCCCCATAAATCCAAAAGCTAAAGAAATCCATTTAGAAATTTCAAATGGTGTGCACCCATCTATTCAATTCAATTCAATTCAATTCAATTTTTTTATATTGCCAAATCATAACAAAAGTGAACTCAGGACACTTAACGGAGTAGGTATAGACCAAACTCTATGATTTATTTATGATTTACATAGACCCAACAATTCCCCCGTAGAGTACGGTGGCAACGAAAACCTTCCCTATAACAGACCAGAACGTTGGACAGACCCAGCTCTATGGAGGACTGCCATCTGTCTCGACCGCTTGGGAAGGAAGAAAAGAAGAGAGAAAGAGAGAAAATACGGAAAGATGTACAGAGAGAGACAAAGATAGACACACAGACAGACAGACAGACACACTTCCAGAGATACAAGCAAATACAAAAGTAACAGTGACTATAGTTATAGCTAAAGCAATGTGAATATGACTTACGAGTTATGGCAGTTATTACAGCCGAACAGCAAGAAACAGGCACAGCTAGAGTGACAGAACATGGCAATGATAATAATTACGGTGGCAACCATGGAGTTGAATTAGTTACATGCATTGATGAGACATGAAGGGTACAGACAGACAGGACAAAAGCTGAGTATCAGCAACAGGATTTTCCCCCGGCAGACTAGGCCTATAGCAGCATCATCAAGCATGACAAAATCAGCTAAAAAATAACAACATAGCTAAGGGCTTGTAAGCCCTAGCTGTAAGCTTTCTCAAAGAGGAAAGTTTTACTTTACTATATGGGGACAATGTCTGCCTCCCGAATAACACTTCTACTTCTAACACTCCATTCTACTTTTGGAGACTCTAGGAACGACAAGTAGCCTTGTATGTGTGGCGAGCGTAGGGAGGACACAAGACACAGTAATATAATATCAAATGTGTTCAAAGGGTAGGACTGCAACAACGCCACCATGGGACTTTCACCCAAAAATCGTTAACTCCATCAATTGATCTCAGGACACGCAAGTGAGGTCACTCATTAGGCATGAGACATGGTTCACAATAAAATACATCTTTATTATTAAATATTAAAACAATGCCGTGCCCACAAATTATAAAAGAGACTATTCAGCCTGAGGCTCGCTGGTGTGGGGAAACTAGTGAGGGAAGGGGTCCAAACAAAATATAAATCCCCCGGGGACGTGACAATCACACACTCACACAAACTTTGTGAATAACGAAAAAAACCCAGGGAAGCACAGCACACAGGGAAGGAAGGGACACCACCACCCCGGTCACCACCACCACCACCACCACCGACCTCTGCAAAGAAAACAAACAACAAAAGAATAGTCACATAGTGGAACAAAACTAGTATAAAAATGGAAACTGGGCAAATTAAACCAAACAAAATATCTATTGCCCGGAATAAACCAAGAAAAGAAAGCAAATAGCACCAATTGGATGCAAACAAAACTAAACACCACCTGCCCTAAACAAAGGAATTGCACTAGTTAATTAAGTCAAATTAACCAAAAGGATATCAAAGTCAAGACAGGTGGGCTGAAGAAAACAAGTTATAAAATGAAGCTAAACACATCCATGAAGGCACACATGGTAACAGCGACCTGGCTGCAAACAGCCGCAAAGCAGCGGCAATGAAGCAGCGGCAAAGCAGCAGCCAAAGCAGCCAACAGAGCAGCGGCAAAGCAGCGGCAAAGCAGTGGCAAAGCAGCGGCAAGGCAGCAGCCAAAGCTGCGACAAAGCAGCCAACAGAGCAGCGGCAAAGCCACGGCAAAGCAGCGGCAAAGCAGCGGCAAGGCAGCGGCAAGGCAGCGGCAAGGCAGCGGCAAAGCAGCGGCAAGGCAGCGGCAAAGCAGCGACAAACGGCAGCAGTCAGCTGAACGTGACTTCTCCTCTCTCACATGGATCATTCGGCCCAATGTCTCTATCTCATCTAAAAAAGCACAAAATATTATTAAAATGAGCCTACCATACCGGTTTCAAGTGCAGTAAAACTACAACATACCTTTTGGCCGGATCGGATACACACACAAGGCGGTAAGAGAGGGAGAGACACATGCGGCTACCAGCATTTACCTGCAACCATGCTAACGTTAGCTTAAAAATGTATCAACCAAAATCATGCAGACAGAGAGACACTTACCACCGCAACACAACGAGACCAGCGCACACCAAGCAGGGCATGTCAGCTCAGCCGCTCTGCAGCAAAAAATTCATGTGCTTTAAGAACAAAAAGGGTCAACACCTGGCAACGTGGTAAGGACGAGCAGCGTACAATCCTACCTGCCGAGAGCCAAAACTTCCGTACCGGAAGTGACGCGTCAGACAGGAGCGCAAAGAGAAAGCACCGGGGAGAACTGCCCTATTTATACTCCGTTCCGCCTACCATGGGTCGCTACCATTGGCACTCAATTAATGACCAGATATAAAAGCATCCTACTGCTACACATTCTCGGAGCATGCGCAGCAATCTAGTCGAGTAATACGGTACTATGAACTCTTTAAGATACGACAGAGCCTGACCAATAAGAGCTTTGTAGGTAAGGAGAAGGCTTTTTGATTTCTGAGACACAATGTTCCTAATGTTCGCACTATTGCGCAGGTGAAAATATGCAGTTGTTATCGTTAGTTCTATGGGAGAATCGAAGGACATATCCTAAAAGTTAAAACCACCCAGATTCCTTACTGTGGTGCTGGAGGACAACACAGCATTATCCAGAGTAACAATATCTACTATCTACAATATCTTTAGCAATTGAGATTCGGAGGCCTTCGGGGCCAAGTACAATAACTTCAGTTTAACATTAGAAAATTACAGGTCATCCAGCTTTTTATTTTCTTAATGTAAATTTGTAGGTTATCTAACTGATCGGTTTCTTCTGGTTTGATCAGCAAATATAATTGTGTATCATCAGCATAACAATGAAAATTCATGTAGTGCTTCCTTATAAAATTTCCTAAGGGAAGCATATATAAGGTGAATAGAATCGGTCCAAGGACAGAACCCTGTGGGATTCCTTGACTGACTTCAGTGTGCACGGAGGATTTGTCATTAACATGTACAAGCTGATATACAGTGGTATGCAAAAGTTTGGGCACCTCTCTAAGATTCCATGATAATTTGTTCTAACTTTATAAGAGAAGATCACAGCAACAAGATTTGATTTCCTACAGAGATGTAGACATTTCAGTATTTTCCAGACCAAAATTCTTAGAGTAGCATTACATAGTTTTATTATGATAATATAAAATGTAAAAAATGGTATGTGCAATAGTTTGGGCACCCTTTTAATCGCATTCATTTCAAGACCTGTAGAGATTCATAGCTGACAGGTTGCAGCACAAAATTTCTTGGATTAGCTCATGAGACCTTCAATTACAAAGACAGGTGGAACCAATCATGAATAAGGCTATTTAACAGAGGTAATTGCTGGCTGTGCTTGTCCTAGGTTCTTTCTTAGAGTGTGGCAACATGGGGGCATCTAAACAACTCTCCACAGACCTAAAAACTAAGATAATTCATTATCATGAATTAGGAGAAGGGTACAAGAAATTATCAAGAAGGTTTGGAATATCTGTCTCCACAGTCAGAAATGTTGTGCAGAAATGGAAGGCCAGAGGAACAGTCCTTGTGAAGGAAAGATGTGGTAGGCCAAGAAAAATACAAGAAAGGCACAGGCAAAGGATGGTTAGAATGGTCACAGACAAGCCACAGACCACCTCCAGAGAACTACAAGAACACCTGGCTACTGATGGTGTAGTTGTTCATTGTTCCACAATCCAGCGTACTTTGCACCAGGAAAAGCTCATTGGAAGGGTGATGCGCAAAAAGCCTTTCCTGAGTGTTCGTCACAAGAAGAGTCGCATGGGTTATGCTAAAGCACATCTGGACAAGCCAGAAGCATTTTGGAAAAAAATACTGTGGTCAGATGAGACTAAGATGGAGTTATTTGGTCAGAACAGGAGGAGATATGCATGGCGAAGAAAACACACTGCATTCCATGAGAAGAACTTATTGCCTACTGTGAAATTTGGCGGAGGGTCCATCATGTTATGGGGCTGTGTGGCTAGCACAGGGACTGGAAACCTTGTTAAAGTTGAGGGCCACATGAATGCCTCTCAGTATCAGCAGATTCTTGACAAGAATGTTCAAGAATCTGTCACAAAGTTGAAGCTAAGCCGGGGTTGGATTTTTCAGCAGGACAATGATCCTAAGCACTGTTCAAAATCCACCAAGGAATTCATGCAGAAGCACAAGTACAATCTTCTGGAATGGCCATCCCAGTCCCCAGACCTTAATACCATTGAAAATGTATGGATTGATTTGAAGCAGGCTGTGTACGCACGGAAGCCAAGAAACCTGACTGAACTGGAGGCCTTTTGTAAGGAGGAATGGGCCAAAATACCACCTGCCAGACTTCAGGGACTTGTCTGTGGCTATAGGAGGCGGGCAGGCTGTTATAGCAGAAAAAGGAGGCTCGACTAAATATTAATGGAATTATTTCTTTGGGGTGTCCAAATTTATGCACATGCCTATTTTTGTTTAAATGCACATAAAAATATTCTGTTGGACCAATAAAAATGGTTTCACTACTGAGATGTTTCTGTTTCCATGAGGTATAACATATGTTAAAATGAAGTTGCTGCTTCAAAAGCTCACTAAGTGACAAACGGATGTATTGATTTTCCTAAGGGGTGCCCAAACTTTTGCATACCACTGTATATCTGATAAATATGCCTTAATCCAGCTTAATGTGGTTCCTTTAATGCCAATTAGATGCTCCAGTCTCTGTAGCAGGATGCGGTGGTCAGTAGTGTCGAATGCAGCACTAAGATCTTGTAAAACAAGCACAGAGACAAGTCCTTTGTCTGAAGCTATTAGAAGGTCGTTAGTCATTTTTACCAGTGCTTTCTCAGTGCTATGATTCGCTCTAAATCCTGATTGGAATTTTTTGGGATTTTAGAGTGATAAGGAAGGTTAGATATAGGTCTATAGTTGGCTAGAACCTCTGGATCAAGACTTGGCTTTTTAAGAAGGTTTAATTACAGCTACTTTAAAAGACTGTGGTACATAACCTGCTGAAAGATATATTGATAATATCTATTGCAGGGGGGCAAACTTTAGATAACACTTCTTTAAGTAAGTTGGAATAGAGTCTAGGGGACAAGTAGAAGGCTTTGATGCCAAAATAGTAGAGGTACATTTGATAAGGTCAACTGTAGAAAAGCAGTCCAAGAATATATCAGGTCATACAGTTGTTTCTAAGGTTCCTGGGTTTGAAGAAAAATCTGTGCCAAGCGAGTTGATTTTGTCTCAATAGTTATAATTTTATCATTAAAGAAGGTCATGAAGTCGTTACTACTGAGGGTTATAGGAATACATGGCTCAGTAGAGCTGTGGCTCTCTGTCAGCCTGGCTACAGTGCTGAAATGAATTCTAGGATTGTTCTTATTCTTCTCTATTAAGGATGAGTAATAGGCTGCTCTGGCATAATGGAGGGCCTTCCTATATGTTTTTAGACTTTCTTGACAAACTAAGCGAGATTTCTCCAATATAATGGAACACCATTTACTTTCCAATTTTCGCAATATTTGTTTTAATTCACAGGTTTGTGAGTTATACCACGGAGCTAACTTCCTCTGTTTCATTATCTTCTTTTTTAAAGGAGCAACAGAGTCGAATGTTGTTCGTAATCAGCCTGCAACACTGTCAACAAAGTGGTCAATTTCAGAGAAACTAACGTTAGTACAGGAATCTAGAATATTGGGATCATTCATTCATTCATCTTCAACCGCTTGTCCCTGTCAGGGTCGCGGGGGGCTGGAGCCGATCCCAGCTGACCCCGTGAGGCGGGGTACACCCTGGACAGGATGCCAGTCTATCACAGGGCACATAGAGACAAACAGAGACAGACAACCATTCACACCTACGGGTAATTTTTGAGTCATCAATTAACCTAACACGAGCACCCGGAGAAAACCCACGCAGACACAGGGAGAACATACGAACTTCACACGGAAGGGCCCCAGCCGGGATTCAAACCAGGAACCCTCTCGCTGTGAGGCGACAGTGTAGAAACTTTTGCTCAGAGGTGAGTAGTCCTGTAATACAAATTCAAAAGTTATTAAATAATGGTCTGATGAAATAGGATTCTGTGGAAAAACTATTAAGTCATTGATTTCCACACCATAAGCCAAAACAAGGTTGACGGTGTGAGTAAAACAGTGAGTAGGTTTATGTACACTCTGACTAAAACCAACCGGATCTAAAAGAGCGATCAATGCAATACTAAGGCTATTATTATCAACGCCCACATGAATATTAAAATCTCCCACAATAATTACTTTATCAGATTTAAGGACTAAATGTGACAGTAACTGTGAGAATTCAGATAGAAATTCAGAGTACGGACCAGGAGCACGGTACACTATAATGAGTATAATTGGCTGCACAGTTTTCCAGGTTGAATGTGAAAGACAAAGAGCAAGACTTTCAAATGAATTGTAATTTATGTTAGGTTTAGGATTGATTAATAGGCCTGAGTCATAAATAGCTGCAACGCCTCCTCCTCGACCACTGCCTCGAGGAATATGAGTATTAATATGACTGGGAGGATTGGATTCATTCAGGCTAACATATTCAGGTTTCAGTCAGACAGAGTAAATCAATATGGTTATCTGATATCAGATAATTTACTAATACAGCTTTAGATGTCATAGATCTCATGTACACATTTTATTTTCAGATTTTGTTGTATTATCACATATTTTGGTGTTGATTTGTATCAATCTTCTGTTAATTTTTGATTTAATTAATTTAGATGACCATGAGGCACACAAGATTTTATAGGATACTGAGCTGGAAAGTGCTCCATAGGGAGCGCGGAGAGGTGTGTAGGACTGCAACTTTGCTTCCTCTGCTTCTGTGGTAAGGGCAGCGCAGAGAGGTGTATTAAACTGTGACTCTGCATCCTGATCCCAACACTGGGTTGTTGTCAGGAGGTGGTGGTGGTGCTGGACTGGACAGTCAGGTCAATGTTGGCAGATTAAAGTCTTGACCACTCCTGGTTAGGGTGCAGGCCATCCTGCTTAAAAACCCTGGGTCTGTTAAAAAAAAGCCTTAAAGTTGTCCACAAATGGAATACTTTTCCCCAGGCAGTATCCTTTAAGCCACATGTGCAGCTGGCAGAGGCGGCCGTACATGACGTCAGCAAAACTCGGTGGGCGAAGCGGGCAGAAATAATCAGTCGCTTCCCCGTGTCTAGCAGGTGGTTCACCATGCACCTTAAATCCTGCTTGAGGACCTCGGACTGGCGGTCCTCGTTGGTACTGGCCTGCAGGACCAGCATGGAGGCCCAGTTGTGCTGTGAACACAGCTGGAGGGCAGAGGACTCACCATCCTGACGCGGGCTCCAGGGCGGCAGAAGGTCTGGCTGCCGCATACCCTTATGTGCCTGACCATCGAGTTACCGACCACCAGCATGGAGGAAATGCACTGTTCCACGGGCTGCCTGGAGGTGCGCCGACCTGCGGCTGCTCCTTACCAATATGGAGGGGATGTATCAGGTTGGGCGAGTGGACCCCAGCTCCTGGGTCAGCGAGAGCCATGACCAGCTCGATGGACAGATCCCGGGGACGAGCTGGAGCGCACACCCAACGGAGGGAAATCCTGAAGGCTTAGGCCGTCATACCTGTTATCCGATTGTAGCAGGACGCAGTCATTTGGCCTGTGACATCACGCAGAAGGCGGCCCCAGCCAATTGCGGTCGGTGAAGGCCGCATAAAAGGGGGTGGAGAGTACCTGTCTGCCTCTTGCTTGCCTGGGGCCAGGCCACGTCATTTCCTGGTGTCCGTCACTTCCGCCCCTCTGTTAGCAGTGGCTCGCTTGGGTGTTGCTGCTGGCTGCATGCTGCTCACCGCTTCGTACCGCTCCGTACGCTGCTTGCTGCTGGTAGGTGAGCTTTCTGCCTCCCGTGTCTTCCCCTTTGGCATTGCACGTGTGGCAACCTGTGTGTTTGTATACAGGTTGTTTTCGTGTAGCGCCGAACTCTCCCCACGCTGCGTTGGCCGCGACTGCCTGACCGGTATGTAGTAGAGTGACAGTAGCTTCCTCCTTCAGCCACTTGTAAGTTTCTCATGTTTGTTTATTATTGTAGGCTAAAGATGTCTATGTAGCGGCTTAGCGCCGGCTAATCTGACCACTGAACCACTGCTGCTTTGCCTGGCTGGAGCTGCTTTGCCTTGCTTGAGCTACCGTGTCTCGCCGGACCTCCTTGGCGTTTAGACACCGCTTATTGCTGCAGATCGATCGCTTGCCGTACCACCTTTTGCTGCTGTGCTTGAGCTGCTGTGCTTGAGCTCCCATCGTCGCCTCGGCCGCCGCCTGCTCTGTTAGGCTTTAACTGTTTGGCTGGCTGGGTGTCTTTGGTGCTGCCCGTCGCTGCCTGGGCGTACCTGTGGTTCAGCAACGCTGTCGCTTCATTTACTCTGCCACGTCTTAATGTGTGTGTGTGTGTGTGTATGAGAGAACAGTGTGGGAATGTTTATGGTGGTTTCTGTTATCTTGTGTGTTTGTTTAGTAGTTGTTTGCTGTATGTTCATTATTATAATTTTCTTTTCTTTTGCAACCCATAGATTTGGTTAGTCATTATTTCTTTTTGAGGGTTGTGATTTTGTATATTTTGGGTAAGCAATTTGATTTGCTATTGTGCCTAATTATTGTGTATATGTTGTAAATTCGAGTTTATTCACTTCTTTTCTTATTAGTTATTATATTGTTTTCTTTGTCCCTAAACTGTTTCTCTGGTGCCCCCCCCCGCCCCAGGTGCTGAGCCTACGGTGGTGGATTGGTGTCTGGTGGTGGTGCCCTTCCCTTTTTTTGTGTTGTGTCTACACTGGTTGAGTATTCACTTTATCCTTATTTTGCTGCACGTGTGGTGTTCCTGGTATCCCCGTTTTGTTGACCCAATCTTTCACTAGTAGGTCTCAGCCCTGATTGGTTTCATTTAATTTCCCCATAGTGAATGATTTTGTTTAAACCTTTTTTTAAATAACAGATCAATAATAAAATAATAATATTTTTGTATCAGTGAACTACTGTCTCTGCCTCATTTTGTTACGGACCTGAATGCCTTCCCATTTCAAGTTAGTTCACTTAAAGTCCCTGGGTGAAACTCCCAGGGTGGCGTTGTCTGGCAACAATTATTTGATGTTCTAAACACCTTACTGTAAACTAAAATCATCTCCTCGCGCCGCCACACAGTGGTAGATCTGGAGGTGGAGGACGGAGAGATGGGCGAGCCCCAGTGCCCCTGTTCACCACTGACCAGGGTTCACTCGGCTTGAGTGGAGTTGAGCTCACCAGAACCGGAGCCACCGCTCTGTCCTCCCTGGTGGAGCACTGCCACTCTGCGGGGCAAACGCAGGATGTGAGGGGTGCCGAAAACTTGGGCTTGGCTCCCTGGTGGTGCCAGTGAGACTTGGTGAGTGCTGGTGCTGGAGATCCGGTGGTGATGGAGCCAGTCCACAGCAGGGCTGTGTTGTCGGCAGCCGTCATGGTCCGGTCACCAGCGCCGGAAGCCCTAAGATTCGCGACGAGCTTCGCCTGGGTCGTGGTGACGGTGGAGAAATCCAGGAGGATTTTGTCCTTTTCCCTGAGGTCAGCCTTCAGGCCAGAGACGTTCTCCCTCAGTTTTGAGAGGGTGGGGAGTTTCATTCCAGCCCTGGAGCCAAATGTCCAGGGAGACCTTCTTCACTCCTGGGCAGGCAGCCCACTTCACCAGTTGCTTTTAGATCCCACTGAGTTTAAGAAGTTCTTTAAAAATTGGTGCCTCGCTAGTGCGATTCAGCGTCACAACTTCTGTGTTTTTGGATCTGAATTGGTGGGAAATCCAGTGACATCTAGCGATGCTGTGCATGTGTATAAGTAGATAAATGTAGGTACTTTAGGATTAATTGGATCAAAGGTGTGACTATCAAATGAAATATTTGAAAAAGAAAATTAATAAAGAAAATTACTAAAAATGAATAACTTAAATTTATTAAAAACTTCACACGGAGAACCAATTAAATGTAGGGCCTTGACTCACGTTAAGATTATGAGATTGAGTATTCTCAATAAACCTATCGTTTAATCAAGTAAATCACCAATAATTATCAAAGATAATAATAAAAATTACTCTAGTTAAACCAGAGTTCCTCGGGGCACCACCGTCATGGACGGAGTGAAAACTAATATAAAAGTCTCTTGAATATATTAAACTACTAATTAAGGGTTGAACACCGATAAATGTAATAGTTTAATCAGTTGAAGGATTTAAAAGTTATTTTCTTAGTAGAGGCTGGCTCATTCATCTTTGTGTAATATTAAATAAATAGACATATGGTAAACACAAACATTTATTAACAAATTAATAAATGCAACAAAAGAAAAACAATAAACTAACTAAAGCTAACAGAAAATGTGTTTGTGTGTATGTGTGTGTGTGTGTGTGTGAATAAGACAAAGAGAGAGGGAGGAAGGGTGTGGGCTTGGACCCCTGCAGAAAAGGTGTGAACATTAAGTTACATAATATGTAGTAATGCCTAGTTGGTGATTAGTTACCAGTCCATGAGATGGGAGATGTCTTGCGTTGCTTGATGCCAGTGGCTGGTCCTTGTGTAGGAAACTGGTTGAAGAAAGGTTCTTGTCTTGGTTGTTGCTCTTAGACAAAAGAGGACTCAGATCGCTCTTTGTTCTGCTCAGTTGAGTTGGTAACCGGTTGATCATCCTACCCAATACAGGCCATGTTCAAGGCCTAGGGACAGCGGGCAGCTGGTCCCTGGATCCAGCAGGAGCGCGTCGAGTTGAGTGTGGAGATTTGAAGGAAGAGGGTCCAAGAGAGAGAGGGAGCAGGAAGTGTCCTACAGTTTTATAGACACTGATGATGTCATCACCAGAGGTCAGGTCAGCCAATGAAGAGTGAACAGTTTGGGGGTCCCTTGGAGAATTCACACCTGGGTGTGACCTGTGGGGGAGAGTGCATGGCAGGCTTTGTCTGTGACCATGCGCTCAGGGACAGAGGCTCCCAGGCTTTCGGCCTAGTTGTTCCTTTTGTTTGAGCAGGCCGAGGCCTTCTCATAATCAAACTGAAAGTTCACGTTAATCCAGAAATGAACAATCATCTTTGGGATGCCGGTTGCACCTACATGATGTAGAACAATACAGTATGATATGATACAATACAATACAATACAATACAATACAATGCAGTACAGTAGAATACAATACAATACAATACAATAGAGTTAGATAGCAGTGAATTGACAATGGTTCACCACTCATCTGGTGAACTGTTACGACAGAGATTTGGTTTTGAAACAAACAAATGTGAATTTTGTGATGATATTGGAACCTCTGATTATTCATTTTTTCAATGTTTGTTCTCTGAAGCACTCTGGACTGATATGCACGACTGGCTACACACAAAGATCCGACTTGAAAAGTTTTCTCAAAAAGACATTATTTATGGTGTTGTTATGGACAATAATGAATGGGACTTTTTGGTAAACAATATACACAAAATTCACATACACAAATGTAAATTTATGAAAGTGAAACCTAGGTTCTATATGTTTCAAAACAAGCTTCTGTCTTTCACCAACCTTACATAATGAAAAGTAAATATGCAATGAAACCTTTCAGTTTATTTGAAAAATATGCTCTGCAAGAAAAGCCCTAGCTGACCTATGTTTATTTTATTTTATTTATTTCAGTATTTTATGTTCTTATCTCGAATCTTTAGTGAGCATTCCTCTTTGCACCTGCTCCTTCTGAATGTTAAAATTATGTTAAAAAAAATAAAAGAGAGAGAGAGACATGGGAGTGCCTGCACCCCACTCGACGAGCCAGGTTTTTTTTTTTTAAACTTTGTTTCATATCATAGCCGGTGTAATCTCCGCTAGAGAAACGGGAGTGCCTGCACTTGACTCGCCAAGTCGGTGTATTCTCCGCTAGAGACACAGGACTCCAACTCCTGTTTATCTAGTAACGTGTTCTGTTAGCGTAGCTCTCAGGCGGTGGAGGTAATGTGGGTAATTCTGTAAATGTCACCATCAACGTCGTTTGTTCATTCATTCATTCATTTAACCACAAACGAAAACAGCACTGATCAACGATGAAAACGATCTTTATAAAAAAAATACAAAATGTAAAACTGTGAAAAAAAACATATATACGAAGGGTTAAAAGAACAGCCCAGACCAAAATATGAAATAAAAAACTGCAAAAAAAGAAAAAGAAAAAAGAATTAGGTGTAGCGCCTCTCTAGTGTATTTAACTATTAGTGAGAGGTGGCTAACCTGAGCTCTTTTTAACTATCCAACAATAAGGTGGGGTCTCTGCAATAAATTTTAAAGTACACAAAAACCATATGTTTGAAGAGTAATCTTTTTAAATGTTGTCTTAACTTCACCTTTAAATCAAGTTTTTAACCATCAATTTTACTCTCTTATGAATTTAAATACTCTTGTAATAATAGTACTTTCAATCACCTTTTTTAAACTTAGTATTATTCTTATTGACCTTAATGAACTTAAAAATACTACACTTAGTGACACAACTGTTTAGTGTAAATAAGAAAATAAAAGGTTTACTCACAAATCATATTAAACAGTTACACACACTTTTTCAAAACCTTTTCAAACAATAATATCACCGTAACCCTTAAATGAGCCCCATGAAAATAAAATAGCTGGCAAAGAAATAAAAAGTCAACATTTCAAAAATACTGTTCATCCGATGCAGGCCCGATGCAATTCGGATATGTTGTAGCCGCCAGCAAATGGCTGCTCCGCCTCCACTGGGCAGAAGAAAAAAGAAGAGATACCTTACTCCACAGGTGTTGTAGCCACACACACCTGAGCTGAAGAACCGATGAAACAGGAAGATAGGTGAAGAGATGATCCACACAGGAAAGGAAGTCACACGTGGCTGTTGATAACGCTGTGGCTCGGCTCCGTTGTCCGCAGCTCCACTCACGCTTTCACACAGGCTCTGCCGTCCGAGTCGCTAGCCGCTAGCTCGTTAGCAACGTCGGTGTACGCTACTAGCCACTTGGTTAGCCGCTAGCTTAACTTATTTCACGGATATTATGTTGAGTTGTCCACTCAAACAGACAGTGAAATCATCACAAAGTCCTTTGAAGTGTCCTAGTCGAACACCTCCACGACCCTGCTGACTAACATTTTTGCTACAGTCTCTTTTCCTACACTCTTACACCAGGCTCCGCTCGATCTTCTTCCCTCCCGTTCTTCGCTTCGCTCGTTCTCCCTCTCCCCCGTTCTTCCGCTAACTTCCCCCCCTTTCAAAATAAAATACATTCACAACCATTTGTGTGTCTATGTCTTCCTGTACTCTCAGGCATAGTTACAGACATTTATAAACAACAAATACTTAACATTTCAAATGCATACTTCAATACATCAATAACATTAACCAACATTCACTTTTTTAACTGAATGATTTTTAACTTATGTTTTTAATCTTAAAGGACATTTATTTACCATGAACTTATTTGTCTCTCTTAACTGCTATTTATTATGCAATTAATTTATTATCTTGGACATATGCCTTTTTTAATATCATCAATTTACACTGGGCTACACTCTCCCCCTTTTTAAATGTCTGAGTGTCCTCATCAGACTTAAATGAACTTAAAGAGTCCTAAGAGTGTAACAACTCAGTATGACTAGTGTTTTCCTATTTTGATGACTATGCCTCTGTGAACAATAGTCAGTGGCTGATCTCTGGATTTACCAGGCTCATCATATGTAAGTCTAATAGTCGGCTTAGCAGTTCTCTTTGATCTAGGTCTAGGCTCAGGTTTGGTTCTCACTTTTCTGTTCTGATCCTCAATCACTTCCTCTTCCTGGTCAGACCCAGATCCAGTTTCACTGATCTCTTCCAATGTTATT
This sequence comes from Echiichthys vipera, assembly GCF_963691815.1. NCBI lineage: Eukaryota > Metazoa > Chordata > Actinopteri > Perciformes > Trachinidae > Echiichthys > Echiichthys vipera. The sequence goes on along the minus strand of NC_139825.1, from coordinate 30,833,430 downwards.
TCTCTTTCACACCTCTCATTCTTCTCACCCTCAGGTTCGAGTTCAGATTGGTGATCCTCCTCTTCAGGGTCATACATATTCTCATTAGCAGATTCAGATTCCTGGTCATTATCGTTTTCCAAATCATTGTCCGGTTCTGGTTCAAGGTCAGGTTCTGTGTCAACTACTGACTTGGAGGCAGATGTTACTCTCGGGACTAAGTCTCTCCGTCTTGCAGGATGAGTGACATAATACTCCATGTCAGAGGACGAGTCAGAAAACTCCTGAAACTCCTGAGTCTCTGGTCTTGTTTCTCTTTGACTTTGCCTACGAGTGACTGCTCGGGTCTTGGGCCTAGCAGGTGGATCTTCAACCTGATTAGAGGGTGGTATTCTCACAAGCTGCCCTATAGGGAGAAGGTGGTCCCTGTGGATGGTCTTTGTCCCTGGCGTTTCATCCTCCCTTTTGATCTTGAACACAGGTAGGTTGGGCATTTTTCCCATGACAACATAGGGGGCAGGATTCCACTTACTCTCCAGCTTGTGCTTGCCTTTTAGGCCCAAGTTCCGGAGCAGAACTCTGTCGCCAATCTCTATAGACTGAAAGGTAACTTTGCTGTCATACAACCTCCGGTTTCTCTGATGCCTTTTGTTTGCAGCCTCTGAGGCTAACTGGTAGGCCTGCTTCAAGTCTTCTTTCAGTTTTGTGACATATTGGGTATGGCCTACCTCTTCAATGCCATCTGGGGACGTCCCAAAGCATACATCCGCTGGGAGTCTCGCTTCTCGGCCAAACATGAGGTGGTATGGAGAGTACCCCGTGGCGTCACACTTTGTACTATTGTATGCATGGACCAAGTATGGCACATGTTGGCTCCATGAACGCTTCTTCTCCCTGCCCAGCGTACCCAGCATAGAGAGTAACGTCCGGTTAAATCTCTCCGGCTGAGGGTCTCCCTGCGGATGATAAGGTGTTGTCCACGACTTGCGTATTCCCATCAAGGTCAACAGTTCCCTGATCAACCGACTCTCGAAATCCCTTCCTTGATCCGAATGGATCCTTGAGGGCAGTCCATAGTGTACAAAGTATTTCTCCATTAGGACCCTTGCCACAACTGGTGCCTTCTGACTTCTTGTTGGAAAAGCCTGCGCGTACCTTGTAAAATGGTCGGTGACCACCAACACATTGCTTATGCCTTTGGAGTCAGGCTCCATGGAAAGGAAATCCATGCACACTAAATCCATAGGCCCATGGCTTATAATCTGGTGCAATGGAGCAGCTCTCTGTGCTGGTGTCTTGTGAGTGATGCATTCTACACAATTCCTAATGTACTCTTCTACATCCAAAGACATCCTAGGCCAAAAGAATCTATTGAAAAGCAGGTCAACCGTTCTCTCTTGCCCAAGGTGCCCAAGGTCGTCATGCATTGCCTTCAAGACGATCTCACGGAACTCCTTTGGTAGGACCAACTGACCCACCACTTCCCCAGAGGGTCTTTTACTGTAACGGTACAGGAGTCCATCTTTCATAGACAGCTTTCCAGACTCTCTTTTCAACCTCGACAACTCTGGACTCATGTTTGCCTCCTCTGGCCAGCCTCCATCCTTATGAGCCTTGATGGCTGGTCCAATGGCCTCATCATTTTCTTGAGCATTCTTTAGACTTTGCTTACTCATGAGTTCCAATGACTTTAACTCCATATGTGTAGGAAATGCATACATGTCAGGAACACAGGAGGAGGACACCCCAAGCTGTGCAACATAAACAGGCGTATGGTAGTCAGCTACTGAGGCGCAGACCTTCTGGCAGATTGTCTTGACCCCAGACTGCGGGATAGTCACCCAATCATCACCATCTGCACTTGGCATGTTTCTTGACAACAGGTCAGCGTCAATGTTCTGTCGTCCAGGACGATACTGAACATTAAACTCATATGTCGATAGAGCAGCTAGCCAGCGATGCCCTACTGCATTGAGCTTGGCTGTACTGAGCACGTACGTCAGCGGATTGTTATCTGTACGTACTGTAAATCTTGCCCCATACAAGTAGTCGTGGTACTTGTCGACTACAGCCCACTTCAGTGACAAGAATTCCAGCTGATGTATGGGGTAATTTTTCTCAGCAGAGCTCAGTTTTCGGCTTGCAAAAGCAACTGGTCTCAGGCCTTCAGGGTACTCTTGGTACAATACAGCTCCTAGACCCTTTAAGCTTGCGTCGACATGCAGAATGTATGGCTTTTGGGGATTAGCGAATGCCAGAACAGGTGCATGGGTCAGACAGTAGATAATCTGGTGAAACGCATCTGTACAGGATTCGTCCCATCTATCTCCAAAGGGTTCTGATTCCTTCAAGTAGACTTTGTCCCTATCTGGGGCATGCTTGCTTCTCTTCTGAGTTGGAGCATAGCCCTTGGTTAGTTCCGTCAGCGGTCTAACGATCGCAGAATAGTTCTGTATGAATCTACGGTAATAACCGCAAAATCCAAGAAAAGACTGCAACGTCTTCAGGTTTGTTGGCTTAGGCCAGGTGGTTACAGCCTCAATCTTGTCTGGATCAGGAGCGACACCTTCGGCAGACACAATATGCCCTAGGTATTTGACCTTCGGCAAACAGATCTGACACTTGTCCACTGAAAGTTTCAGCCCGACTTCCCCAAGACGATCTAAGACCTTGAGTAGTCTCTCCTCATGTTCCTCAAGCGTCTTTCCGAACACAATCAAATCGTCAAGGTACACCAGCACTTGCAAGAGGTTCATGTCTCCTACCGCCTTCTCCATCAACCTCTGAAAGGTTGCTGGAGCTCCTGTAATGCCTTGCGGCATGCGCTCAAACTGGAAAAATCCTAACAGGCAAATAAATGCCGTTTTTTCTTTATCCTCTTCGGACATAGCTATCTGGTAATAGCCTGAACGCAAATCCAACACAGAGAACCACTGACTCCCTGTTAGAGCATTCAGTGCATCCTCAATGCATGGTGTGGTATATTGGTCAGGTATGGTTCTGCTATTTAACAGCCTGTAATCTATGCACATCCTAATAGCTCCAGTCTTTTTTCGGACGACAACTATTGGGGAGGCATAGGGGCTTCGTGACTCGGTTATGATCCCTGCTTGCAGCAACTCTTGTAAATGCTTACGAACATCTTCGATGTCTGCAGGGGCCAACCGGCGTGACCGTTGACGGAAAGGCCGGGAATCAGAGAGCCGGATTTTGTGCTCCACTCCTTTGGCCAATCCCACGTCCCACTCACACATAGAGAACACCTGAGACTTCTGAGCCAATTTCCTCCGTAGTCTGTTTTTCCATTGTTCAGAGATCGGAGAGTCTCCAAAGTTTATCACATTTTCATCAAACTGTGGTGAAACAGTCTCTTTGGGAATAGTAGCAACAGAATCGATATGGTACATACCTCCAATCACTGTTCCTGGAGGTATGGAAGTCTCTCTCGAAGATTCATTCTTGACTAATACTCTCAGATTGTTGACATCTAAAGCCCCACTGGGCACAACCATGGGATGGAGAAACACATCAGCGGGCAAGGCAGCTGCTGATGTTGAATCTACCATCAGAATTTCTTGTCCAACTGGGTTTTTCAACTCAACCTTGCACACCACATGAGTGCCACCCTCTGATGGTAAGATCAACGGGCCTGGACCCATCCATCTGACCCAGCCAGCCTCATCATCATAGGTGGGGACAGCAGTCCCATCTAGGGCAGGCTGACCGACACCAACTCGAAATCCAATGGTTTTCGTGACATCAACACCATTTTCCTTGCATTGGTCCACCAAGCGTCTGACATGGCTAGCATTGGTGCCCACCACAACAGATGTCTCATGTCCGGTTGTAGGATTAGGACAAATGAGGGCAAGGACAGTTACAGTCTGACTGGTCCCTAACACCTCAGCTGGGTACTCCAAGTCAACCACCACATAACCACGGTAAGGATAGCTGACTCCAGACTCACTCAAACCCCACAGCGAAAGACCGGACACTGGCTGAATAGGGATATCAGGTAGGTGTTTTTGGTACCAGGGCTCAAATATGATCGTCACCTGTGAGCCACTATCTAACAAAGCAGTGCAGGGTTGTCCATTTACCTTCAATGGCACCAGGCTAGGCTGACCAACCAAACCATCTGGAATACACACTGTGTCTGCCTTGTCAGCAGTACTTTGCTTCACAAAGCAGTTAACTCTACTAACTGTGGCATCACTCGACGGCTTGTTGTTTTTTGACAGCCTCAGGGCCTGAATAAGCCTCTTGATAACTTTAGCCTGGTTTTCTGGGTTTTGGCACTTCCCAGCATAATGACCATTCTCTCCACATCGATAACAAAAATGTTCCTCCGGAACTTTAAAGGACCTTTGGGGAGAGCTGGCAACTGGCTTTAAAGCATTCACAGCTGAAACAGAGGCTTGAGGTTCAGCTACTTTCTTGGTGAACTTCTGCTGTAGGTGCTTTAACTGCTTTTTTAAAACTGCTATCTCACTATCAGAACTACACTCACTGGGTGCAATGCTTAGGGGAGTTTTCTCATTGCTAACTGGCCCATCTTGAGTTGGTTTGGACACAACAGCAGCAACGAGTGTCTTAAGTTCTTTGATCTCAGACTTCAAGTTCTGTATTTCAATTTGCTTTGCATAAACATTTTGCTTATATGAACTATGCACGACAGGTGTAATCTGCTTTCTTGATGTCTCGTATTCCTCTTCTGTGCGTATTTCTTTTAACAGCTGGAGAAAGGTTGGTGGCTTTTCTTTCCTCTCTCTCAGACGAAGATTGACAAGCATCAGATCAGAGGCTATAGCCCCACGCAACAACTGTTCAAGCCTTGCTCTATCTGCATTACCAGAGGAAAGACCACCTCTCTGCACCACCCTGCCCAACGATTGTTCTAACCATCTAAGGAAGTCAGACAGCTTTTCATCTGGTTGTTGCTGCAGTAAACGGAAAGCAAAATATAACTCTTCACCTGACTCTGCTGTCCCAAATGCATGCTCAAGCGCCTCTAAACAGTCTTCAGGGCTCACTTCGGGATCACTAGCTCGTGCAGCTTTTAAGATGTCAAGAGCAGGACCTCTAACACTTTCCATCAATCTCCGCCTTTTCTCTTTTGGCGAGCAGTCGCACTCTTCCACCATGAGCCGTGCTTGACCTAGCCAGTGGTCAAACTGTTCTTCTCCAGCTGGCGTGGGAGATATCCCAGAGAAAGTTCTTAGGCGGCGATAGCTTCCAGGTTCATTTGATGACTTGGAGGTCTTGTCAAGCAAGTCACACACTGCCCGAAGGATAGCCTCTGTTGACTTGGCTGCAGCCTCGTCGCCAGCAAACAATGTTCTTTGTTCTTCCTCGTGCTGACCGCCTGCTTGTGATGGCCCAGACACTTGTGCACTGTCTGGAGTATCTGCTAAGATGACAGACCACGGCCCTCCACCCTGAATGGGAAACACTTCAGAGGGAACCGTGTCACCTTCAACAGTTTCTCTGCATTCACACAGAATATAGTATTGGTTGTGCCGTAGGTTGAAGGTTCGACCTCTGACTCGCACACGTCCCAAACTCTTCACTGTTTGCATTGTCTCTTCCACTGCATCAGTGTTTACTTCTTCTTGAATGATAACCATAACTGCATGAGCCTCATCTAATGCTTCGCCACGGCACCATCCCTTTAATTCTGACACTAGCTCAGCTTGAGTTGCCATTTTAGCTTAGCAGTTAGCACTATTTAAACTTCAAACTTTCCCAGAATACATAGAAAACACAAGAAACCCACACTAATATCCCAGCGGTGCCTCCATTTTATGTAGCGCCTCTCTAGTGTATTTAACTATTAGTGAGAGGTGGCTAACCTGAGCTCTTTTTAACTATCCAACAATAAGGTGGGGTCTCTGCAATAAATTTTAAAGTACACAAAAACCATATGTTTGAAGAGTAATCTTTTTAAATGTTGTCTTAACTTCACCTTTAAATCAAGTTTTTAACCATCAATTTTACTCTCTTATGAATTTAAATACTCTTGTAATAATAGTACTTTCAATCACCTTTTTTAAACTTAGTATTATTCTTATTGACCTTAAAAATACTACACTTAGTGACACAACTGTTTAGTGTAAATAAGAAAATAAAAGGTTTACTCACAAATTATATTAAACAGTTACACACACTTTTTCAAAACCTTTTCAAACAATAATATCACCGTAACCCTTAAATGAGCCCCATGAAAATAAAATAGCCGGCAAAGAAATAAAAAGTCAACATTTCAAAAATACTGTTCATCCGATGCAGGCCCGATGCAATTCGGATATGTTGTAGCCGCCAGCAAATGGCTGCTCCGCCTCCACTGGGCAGAAGAAAAAAGAAGAGATACCTTACTCCACAGGTGTTGTAGCCACACACACCTGAGCTGAAGAACCGATGAAACAGGAAGATAGGTGAAGAGATGATCCACACAGGAAAGGAAGTCACACGTGGCTGTTGATAACGCTGTGGCTCGGCTCCGTTGTCCGCAGCTCCACTCACGCTTTCACACAGGCTCTGCCGTCCGAGTCGCTAGCCGCTAGCTCGTTAGCAACGTCGGTGTACGCTACTAGCCACTTGGTTAGCCGCTAGCTTAACTTATTTCACGGATATTATGTTGAGTTGTCCACTCAAACAGACAGTGAAATCATCACAAAGTCCTTTGAAGTGTCCTAGTCGAACACCTCCACGACCCTGCTGACTAACATTTTTGCTACAGTCTCTTTTCCTACACTCTTACACCAGGCTCCGCTCGATCTTCTTCCCTCCCGTTCTTCGCTTCGCTCGTTCTCCCTCTCCCCCGTTCTTCCGCTAACTTCCCCCCCTTTCAAAATAAAATACATTCACAACCATTTGTGTGTCTATGTCTTCCTGTACTCTCAGGCATAGTTACAGACATTTATAAACAACAAATACTTAACATTTCAAATGCATACTTCAATACATCAATAACATTAACCAACATTCACTTTTTTAACTGAATGATTTTTAACTTATGTTTTTAATCTTAAAGGACATTTATTTACCATGAACTTATTTGTCTCTCTTAACTGCTATTTATTATGCAATTAATTTATTATCTTGGACATATGCCTTTTTTAATATCATCAATTTACACTGGGCTACATAGGGATAACAGAACAGCCCAGAACTAATCATGAAATAAAAACCGTTTAACATATAATTATATATCATATATATCAAATAATTAGAATCACCCACAGCTTGAATGCCAGTCAGTTGTTATGTTAATCAACATACAGAAACCAAGGATTTACACACCTTAAACTCAGAAAAACTCACTATGTAAAATTTATTTCTCACACGATCCAGACTAGGTACATTTGCAGAGCTTGCAGAGACCACACTGAAGAAAATACTCCAACTCGCTTTGCAGCGCAAGTCTACACATATTGACTTTGTCATTGACCACTCATCAGTGTCAAAAACCTGGAACGGTCAAGTAGAGCTGATGCAGTGTCACAACGCATACAAATCTTTGGCCCGGATCAGAGGAACCCAACACAATGGAAGAAGTCTCTCTCTGAAGGAACAAATAAGGAAGCACTTACAGAATTCCTGTATGTTGCATGGAAGAGGCAGAACTTACAACAGTGGACAAAAAACTCTGCTTGTACATCACATATAAAGATCAATGTCACTGTGTGACTGTTATGGAGGGTGTACAGTCTGTCCATGTTGTTCAAGACCTGCAGTGTGATCATGAAGAATGTGACACAAGGGTGTTTTTATATGCACAACATGCTGCATGGGAACATAAGGCTGTCATTATCAAGAGCTCTGACACTGATGTGGCAGTCATTGCTGCAAGTCTGCAGACAGATTTGCCATGCAGCTTATTTGTTTTCACAGGGACCGGCAACAAGACACGTATCACTGACATTACCAAGGTGTCATAAGGTCTCGGAACCAGCTTGTGTTCAGTCTTGATCAGAATTCACGTATACTCTGGGTGTGACTCCACAACTGCCTTTTATGGCAAAGGAAAAAGAAAGAAATTTGCTTTATTTGAGAAAGATGAGTACCTTAAGGCTTCCAAAAGTTTAGGAACCAACTTTAACTTGGAGCAGTCATCATTTACACCTCTTTGCCAGTATGTATGCCTCCTATATGATCAGCCAGCTGCCAGAAATTTAAATGAGTCTAGGTACAAGGCTTTCTGTATGGCATCATCAGCCTTGCCAGAATTATGCATTCCCCCTATTACTGATGCCCTCTACCAGCACTGCAAAAGGGCAAACTACCAGGCTGCAATAATGAGGTCCTTTCTCAAAAAAATATAAGTGCTCCATCACCTGCTGGCTATGGTTGGCAAATAGAGGATGGGGACAGACATGTCACCTGGATGACAAGAAATCTGGCCCCTGACAGTGTTTTGCAAGTGATACACTGCAGCTGTAAAGAAAGCTCCTGTGAGGCAGGAAGATGTTCCTGTTTCTCTGCAGGACTGTGTTGCATAGACTAATGTCGCTGTACAAATTGGGCCAATAAAAAAGAAAAAGAGGAAAGGGAAGATGACAACTGTCCTGATCAGCCGCATTGCCAGCTAATGAAAACATTTGGGGCTGTAGTCAGTCCTTTCCACACGGGGGTTGGAGGGTTTCAGCCCAGATACATTTTTGAAATTGGGCTGATGAACATGCAATTGTGACGTAGTTTGAGAAGGAAAGGGAAGACCAATGGTCATGTGTGACTCCTGTCGGGGCAGGCCTACTGAGTAGGTTAATGTTTCTGTTTCTGTAAAGAAAGGTCAACACAGACACTAACAGCCAAAATGAGACATGACTGTTATTCACCGACCCGATGTCAAGTGGACCGAGTTGAATCCACTGCAGGTCTCCTGAAACTGTACAAACTAAAAGACATCCCTGCTCTGACAGATGTATTTTGTCCCGACAGTTGTTTGGGTTTAACAAGTGACCCGTAAACAGGCCACTTTCAGGAATAGAATGTATAGCTGTCCTTGTGCATGCCTCTACGTTTACTTTTTCATGACAATAATAAACATAACGTCATCTACCTGATCAGTCTTTATAGTTTTGTTTGAGTAAATATGTCAGTCCTGCTTTGTACGTTGCTTGTTGTTACGGTAAACAGGAGGAGAGCAAGTTCCTCCTGCTTGTGTGAACACTTGTGCGTAGAATTGTATTCACCACTTAAAAAAAAATTTTTTTACTCCTTCGTAGTCATACTGTTGTGGGAAAATAAATTAAAGTTATAAGAGATTTACTCGGTGTGCCACCGGCCACGTAGCTGCCCCCCTGGTGTAATGTTAGTAAAACATATCTCATTGTATCTCCTTTGTATACAGGATATGAGTATCTCTTAAAAACATTATCCTGTTTTCATCATCTGCAACTGCAAGTCATTCTGCTTTAAGTTTGATTCTGAAGTTATCAAGTCAGTCTGCTTTAAGTTTTATTCTGAAGTTATCAAGTCAGTCTGCTTTAAGTTTTATTTTGTCAGTGTGGACATGTCAGAATTTTTTCTGACGTTTTCACTGCTACAATGTTTCAGCTGTGGCTGCTGGTAATGCAGCCACCTAAAAGACTACTGTACTGTGCTATTTTCATCTTCAACATGTCTCGTTTTTTTAGATGGCACAGAGGTCCAGGGCTATTCCCAAGAAATCCTGGGCTATAGCCCCGAATGCCCAGGTCTAACGATGCTCCTGGTCCTAAGGACAATGAGGACAAGATGTGTCCTTATTTCAACACTGACATCGAAAGGATTCTAGTCTACACTGCTATCTGCGCCTAATTCCCTAATTCTATTTAATACCGTTTTTTAAAATTTGATATTTAACTCTGGGCTGTTCTGTTATCCCTAATTTTATTTTGTACAGTTTTTCATTTCATATTTAGCTCTGGGATGTTCTTTTATCCCTTATCCCAGTTTTACACTTCGTATATTTAATAAAGATCGTTTTTATGGTTGATCAGTGCTGTTTTCGTTTGGGGATAAATGAATGAATGAACAAATAGTCAGATGTAAAAGTACAGTTACCGTCTTTTATTGATCTAGATGACAACATCAAAAGTTCACCTTATCGTATATTTGCCTTATTGTCCTTCTTTGACGCGGTTATGTAATCAGCAAGGTTTAGAATCCGTTTGGCCCACCTGAGAGGATTTTCGGTGTTTTCCTCTTTATAACTAACGATGAATCTCACCACGGGAGCCGCCATCTTGCCATTCTGTTGAATCTCAGCTCTCTCATGGACATAGAAAAAAGAACGGACAGTGGACACAAAATGGCGCCCCATTCATTCCTATGGAAAGCTGCTCAGTGGCGCAGGCTCCCCTAAGGACGGCGCCATTTTCGCTTCTCGTGAACGCGGGAGGACTTACCGGATGTAGAAATCTCCGAGCGCCAAGCACGACAAGTTCTAATGGCTGCAGCCTGCGGCAGGGAGGGAGTTGAACCTTCTTTTTTATGTGTACATGGTTGGACCATAGACTGTATGGGTTGGACCCAGTAGCTTTTTGTCAACAGAATGGCAAGATGGCGGCTCCCGTGGTTGGATTCAACGTTAACGATAAAGAGGAAAACACATGAAAATCCACTTAAGTGGCCAAATGGATTCTAAACCGTTCTGAATAAATAACCGTGTCCAAGAAGAAGAATAGGGCAAATATACGATAAGGTGAACTTTTTTTTATTTTAAGTCATCTAGATAAATAAAACACAGTAGGCCTACTTGTATTTATAACACTTTCTTTGTTAATTTATTCATTCATTTAACCACAAACGAAAATAGCACTGATCAACCATAAAAACGATCTTTATTCAAAAAATACGAAATGTAAAACTGTAAAAACTAGGGGTGGAACGTTTTTTTTTTGTTAGTTTTTCAAAATCCGTCCCGTTTGGCACGCTTGTCACGGTTCGGTTTATGAGGTGTAAGCCTTCATGACCGCTGTCCTTTCTCATATCTCTCAGCGCTACCGTCTGAGCGCGTCAAATCCCGGCGCGCTGGGAGACTTGCTCCATGCGCTCCCTGTAGGCGCGCGGCCACAACGCTACGCACGCTCCCGCTACGCTCTTCTCCGTGGGTTTCTGAATCCTCTTGGCAGCAGCTCGCTAAACTCCACTCTGTTGTTGTTCTCAATCGTTTCAGTTGGGTTAAATCCGTGGTAAAGTACCACCGCAATGTCTCTTTCTGCTCTGAAAAAAATAAAAGTTGTCAGTTCAACAGGGAATGGACGGAGAAGTTTTAGTTTCTGTCACTGTGACGCCTATGTTTACTCTGCAGCCATATTTGTGTGTAAAGAGGAGAAGTTGAGAAGGCATTTTCAGAAAAATCATGCTTCTCTGCATTTATGTTACGTTAATTTTTGACAGTCCAGTTTTTGATGAATTTAGCTAATGTTTTATATGTACTTGTAAGCCTGGTAAAGTAACTAGTAACTGAAGTAATCAGATACATGCAGTGCAGTAAAAAGTAGAATATTTCCACTGATTTGTAGTGGAGTAGAAGTTTAAAGTAGCATGTAAATAAAATACTTCAGTAAAGTAAAAGAGCCTCAAACTTGTACTTTAGTCCAATAATTGAGTGAAAACCTCTGGTTCACAGGTTTGTTAATTTAACAAGGATAGTTTTTGACAAGCTTGTTGCACTTTGAGGTCATGACTGCTATTTATATTGATAAAATAAAGACAATATATGCACTCCTATGTCGCTACATTGTTTACAATACACATTAATGTGATGCTTATATTTTTACAGCCCCTCAAATGAATTGAATAGCCCTGATGTAGCCTATTTCAGTTAGTTCAGTGATTGATGTTTGTGCGCATTTTAGTGAAAGAAAACTATTTTCTATTGTTTATATTCTAACCTAGAAGGCAAACAATTGTTTACCTTTTTCCAAATAAATATATAAATTAGGTAAATGTAGCAATGTCTCTCCTACTGTTTCAAAATCTCACTTCACTTTAATTTAAGATTGTTACAGTAATCCCTAAACAAGCTACCTCATTATTTCAGTTTTTGACATGTCCTTAAGAATATCTGATTACATTTTTTTTAATTATTAGGCTACAAATCTGATGCATGGTATTTTTAGAATCTAAAAGAAATTGAAAAAAACCCCGAACCGAACCGAAAACCGTGACCCCAAAACCATGATATGAACCGAACAGTGGATTTTGTGAATCGTTCCACCCCTAGTATATATATATATATATATATATATATATATATATATATATATATATATATACTAAGGGTTAACAGAACAGCCCAGAGCATAATATGAAATAAAAAACTATACAAAATAGAATTTGGGAATTAGGCGCAGACAGCAGTGTACACCAGAATTCTTTGATGTCAGTCTCAGCTCTCAAGGATCTATTAGAGAACAAAGGTGAAGAATGCTTGGTTGACAAAGTTCCAGTGGATGGTGCCATTATTTTTGATGGCATCGCAGTCATACAAGCCCTGCGATCCAGACCAGGCACTTTAGGAGAGCTTGCAGAGACCATACTGCGGATAATACTCCAGCTCACTTTGCAGCACAAGTCTACACATATTGACTTTGTCACTGATCAGTATCCTTTGGACCGGATCAGAGGAACCACAGATCACAGGGACTGGGAACAGGACACATATCACTGACATTACCATGGTGTCATCAGCTCTGAGAACCAGCGTGTGTTCAGCATTGATTGGAGTTCACATATTCTCTGGGTGTGACTCCACAAGTGCCTTTTATGGCAAAGGAAAAAAACATTTTCTGTTGCATGTGAGAAAGATGAGTACCATAAGGCTTCCAAAAGTTTAGGAACCAACTAAACTTGGAGCAGTCAACATTTGCACTTATTTGCGAGTATGTACAGGAATCCCTTAAGTGCTTCCACACACAGGCCCTCTGCACCTCACTCACACTCACCTTCACCCCTGCCTACCTCCAACATACACACCCTCCATCAGTGACCCCAGTTGCCAGGACAGTATCACAACCATCAAAACCCTCATTACACAGACAAATGAAACCCATCACTGTTTTTAGATCTGTGTTTTTAACATTCCACTTGTAAAGCATGATGAGCGCACATTCAGCACAGACATGAAATGGCTTTGCTGAATGTGCGCTCTCTTTTAGAACAAATCTTTTATTATAAATGACATGATACTAGATAATAACCTGGACAACATTCTCCCTACAGAGACATGGCTTGGCACTGATGCACCTGTTGTTCTCACTAAGGTTTCTCCACCGAATTTTAACTTTCTATTTTAAGGGGGTGCAGAAGAGGGGGTGGCACTGCTTCAATTATAAAGAACACTATAAACATGAACAAAGTCTTTTTTAACAGCTACTAAGCATTTGAGTACCATGCTTTTGTTTTTAGCAGCCCACCTATTCTTTGTATAACAGTCTACACACCACCTCAGTATTCTCCTCCTTTTTTAGTGAATTTTCAGAGTTTTTATCAATTATTCACACCACTTTTAATAGAATTTGAATAACCGGTGATTTAAATCTACATATGGACATCTCCTCAGACTCAATGTCCAGAGACTTTTTAAACCTTTTAAAGTGCCTTGATTTAAAGCAACATGTCATGCAGCCGATCCTGTTTTTTACAATGACCAGTTTTAATCAGCAGGAGGCCCCTGTGAGAACAGTGAGGAAACGCTACCTCACATCTGAAGTGGCTGCAAATTTTATCCAGATCTTACAGAGCACTCCTGCTGAAAATTTACCAGCAGCCTGCGATTTTATATCACTGACCTGAACAATAAAATAAAGACAACACTGGACTCAGTGGCTCCACTTTTTATTAAAACAATTAAAACGAGACCTACGTCCCCATGGAAAACTGAGCAAGTTAAATAACTCTAAAGGGAATGCAAGAGTGCTGAGAGGAGATGGAAGAAATCAAAGTTAACAGTTCACTATGAAATTTTACCTCAAAAACCTCAAAATTTACAATAACACAGTCAAACAAGCAAGAATCTCCCACTTCCAAAAACTAATCAATGACTATAAACATAACCCCAGATTCCTATTTTCCACAATTGATCTTTTAACTAACACAAATTTAAAAAAAAATCCTCCAAAGCACCAGATAACGCCCTCTGTGAGGCAAACCACGTTAGAAGAAAAATACATCAGATCCAGTTTTTTTTATCCCAACAGCTTTTAACATCTGGATCATTGCTTTTACTGGAGGAAACACTGGAGAGTTTTGCCTGGGTTGATGAGAGGACACTTGGTCGAAAAGCCCACAACCTGCCTTATGATCCAATTCCCACACCATTTTTAAAACACTCCATGAATTCTTTGAGGAACAACTGTTGCATCTGGTGAATTGCTCTCTTCAGACAGGTGTCTTCCCCACCGCCTTTAAAACAGCAGTGGTGGAGCCGCTTCTGAAGAAGACTGATTTAGATCCCAATGTTTTAAATAACTACCGGCCTGTAACCAACTTACCATTTAAAGTAAGATTTTAGAAAAAATAGTTTTTAATCAAATAAAACGTTTTTTTTAAACTCAAATCATATTTCAGAGACCCATCAGTCTGGTTTTAGGAGCAACCACAGTACAGAAACCACACTTTTAAAAATCTTAATTTAAATTTTAAATGACATCTGGTGTAATTTAGATAATCATAAACTCACAGTCTTGGTACTGCTGGATCTAACTGCCGCCTTTGATACAGTAGACCATCACATTTTATTTAATAGGCTGACGAACCTGGTACTGTTTTTAACTGGTTCAAATCCTACCTTACTGATCAAAGTTTCTTTGCAAGTATGGATACTTGTTCCTCAGAAACCCATAAGATAAAGTGTGGGGTTCCTCAAGGGTCAATTTTAGGTACAACTCTTTTTAATCTTTACATGTTTCCCCTTGGGGACATAATCAGGAGGCATGGCATCAGCTTTCATAGTTATGGTGATGATACGCAACTGTACATCGCCGTTTCTCCTGATGACACTGGGCCAATTGATGCCCTTTTTAACTGCATTGTAGACGTCATGGATGGGAGCTCTACACCATGGTGTGGAGCCTCCTGTCTGCCTGGGCTGGGGTGGTCCCTGTGGCGGTGCCCCCTGCAGCCATGGACCATGATTCCTCCTGGTGTGCGCAGCCCTCAAAGGTCGATTCTTCCTCACCTCAGATCTCGGTGACTAGCCATGTCTCTTCAGCAAACGCTAGTGTATGTGTGTGGGTGTGTGTATGGCTATGTGTGCGCGTGAGTGTCTATGTCTTTGTGTATCTCTGTGCTTATATTTTCGGGGGTGGGAGGTTTGGGTTTTCATGGTGTTTCGTTGTTGTTCATGTTTTCTTTCGTTTTTTGTTTTGCTTTTATTTTCTGTAAGGCACTTTGTGCTACTGTCAAAGTATAAAAAGTGCCATATAAATAAAGATTGATTTGATTTGATGTATGCAACCTATATGATCAGCCAGCTGCCGGAAAAGGAAGTTAGTCTAGGTACAAGGCTTTCTGTATGGCATCATCGGCCTTGCCAGAATTATGTATTCCCCCTACTACTGATGCCCTCCACCTGCACTGCAAAAGGGCAAATAGAGGATGGGGACAAACATGTCATCTGGATTACAAGAAATCCGGCCCCTGAGAGTGTTTTTCATGTGATACACTGCAGCTGTAAAGAAAGTGCCTGTGAGGCAGGCAGATGCTCCTGTTTCGCTGCAGGACTGTGTTGCACAGACTAATGTCACTGTTGTGAACTCAGGACACACCACAAAATCACTATGACACCACAGTTGTTCTTGGGTCTTTGTTTTACTGAGTGAGTCTGTAATGACACAACATGTGAAATTGACTACATCAGTTCACACCCTCTTCTACGACTACTGTCTCTCTCAGTTTCCAGAACAGACTGGGTATAACAAAACATTTACACAGTTTAAAAATAACTAAACATCTACACAGTAAAGTAATATACATTTATTGAAATGATTGTATAGTGGTTATTTTCTTTGACAACCACACCCCTCATGACACAACATGTGACATTGACTGCATCAGTTCACACCCTCTTCTACGACTACTGTCTCTCTCAGTTTCCAAAACAGATTGAGACACGTATACATTCATTCATTCAATGATTTATCCACAAACGAAAACAGCACTGATCAACCATAAAAACGATCTTTATTGAATATACGAAATGTAAAACTGTAAATAAAATATATAATAAGGGATACTAGAACAGCCCAGAGCTAAATAGGAAATAAAAAACTGTACAAAATAGAATTAGGGAATCACGTACATATAGCAGTGTAGACCAGAATAATTTTGATGTCAGTGTTGAAATAAGGACACTTCTTTTCATCACTGTCAGTGTCAGGACAGTTTTCATCTTCCCTTTCCTCTTTTTCTTGTTTTATTGGCACAATTTCTACAGCGACATTAGTCTGTGCAACACAGTCTTGCAGAGAAACAGGAACATCTTCCTGCCTCACAGACACTTTCTTTACAGCTGCAGTGTATCACATACAAAACATTGTCAGGGGCTGGATTTCTTGTAATACAGGTGACATGTCTGTCCCCATCCTCTATTTGCCCACTATATCCAGCAGGTGATGAAGCACTTATATTTTTTTGAGACAGGTAGTTTGCCCTTTTGCAGTGCTGGTGGAGGGCACCATTAGTAGGGGGAATGCATAATTCTGGCAAAGCTGATGAAGCAATACAGAAATCCTTGTACCTAGCCTTATTTACATTTCTGGCAGCTGGCTGATCATGAGGGCTTGACATCAACACCTGTCAACAGGGTGAAAAGCCGTGGCGGGTAACACAATTGCTCCTACTAGCCATTTTAGCTGGTTGAATTTAATTGTAGTCTTATCAAACGTCATCTGAACTTCATCTGAATTATCAACCTTAACTCTTTCTAATCAAGGTTCAAGCAGGACAACACCACCCAGCTGGAAGAAGCGATGTCCAAGCTAAAGCCCAGTGACTCAGCAGCTTTCACCTTCAGCGCAGAGGACGTGGTGAAAGCCCTCAGGAAGACAAGGGAGAACAAATCACCTGGCCCAGACAACATCAGCGGCCGCGTCCTGAAGCACTGTGCTGAGCAGCTAGGGGGCGTGTTTCAGACCCTGTTTCAAAGATCCATGGACAGCAGCATAGTCCCCCAGCAGTGGAAACACTCAACAGTTATCCCCATCCCCAAGAAGAGCGCCGTCAAATGTCTGAATGACCTCCGGCCGGTGGCCCTCACCTCTCTTGTGATGAAGGCCATGAAGAGGATCATAAAACAACACATCATCAGGGAAACCCACTCCCAGATGGACCCGCTCCAATTCGCTTATCGAGCTGGCAGGGGCGTCGATGATGCAAAGACATTCATAATAGAGACTGTTCACAAACACCTGGAGCGCCCCAACACCTCAGCCAGACTCCTGTTTGCAGACTTCTCCTCTGCATTTAACACCATGCAGCCCCACATCCTGGCTGACTCTCAGGGCGTACTCACACTGTCCTTCCGCACCGCGACCCGGGCCTAGGGTACTTACAGTAAACACTCCACCTCCGCATCACATCAACGTGAACCTTTCACCGCCATTGTTGTTGTTGTTAAATGTCCGCGCATGGTCCGTCCTTCTATTTACATGTCCAAACAGGCGGACATAACGCTACTGCCGTAGGGCTCGTGCTCGTACACGTGCGCACGCTCGTGCTCGTACATGTGCAAACGGCTCCGCCAAAGCCCACCTCTTTCAAGCGGGCCGTGGACAACCCGCTGGCCACAGTTATGCGCGGAACGGGTGCACTCACACTGCTTAAAGGTACTAGGCTTTAGCTGAAAAAACGGTTTTGGCCCCGGCCAGAAGGACAGTGTGAGTACGCCCTCAGACCTCTTTCATCTGGACCAACAGCTAATCCTGTGGATACTGGACTTCCTGACCAACCGTTCACAGAGAGTCCTGGTCAACAGCACCTTCTCCGACCTCCAACACACCTCAACCGGCTCCCCTCAGGGCTGTGTGCTCTCACCTCTGCTCTTCATCCTCTACACCAATGACTGCAGAACCACACAGCCTAACTGTCATCTGGTGAAGTACGCTGACGACACCGTCCTCTTGTCTCTGCTGTCAGGCCCATCTCATCACCACGGACCAGCTCTTCAGGAGTTTGTGGAGTGGTATGACAGCTCCTGCCTGGAGCTGAATGTCAACAAAACCAAAGACATGGTGGTGACCTTCTCCAACAAGCAGAGGGAACTGGCTGCATCAGCAAACACCGTGATCCACAGGAAGCCTGTTGAAGCAGTTGAGGAGTAAAGGTACCTGGGCACCATCTTCGACAGCCTGCTGAAATTCTCCTCCAACACAGAGGAGATTCTCAGGAAATGTCAGCAGCGGAAATACCTCCTTAGGAAGCGCAATTCCTTTGGAGTCAGCAAGAACATCCTCCTGACCTTTTACTACTCCTTCATCGAGAGCATCATCCTATTCTCCATCACATGCTGGTTCTACTCCACCAGCCTCCAGAACAGAAACCGCCTGCAGAGCATAGCCACGGTCTGCTCTAAGATCATTGGACTTCCTGTTAGAACTCTGTCAACCATCCATGAGCAGCAGACACTCAGGTTAGCTGGTCGGATCATGCAGGACCCCTCTCATGATCTCTTCTCAGCGTTTGAGTGGCTCCCCTCAGGACGTCGACTTCGCTGTCCCTGCTGCAGGACACAGAGGAGAAGAGCAACCTTCATCCCCAGGGCTGTCCAGCTCCTCAACTCCTGACCCCTCTGACCATCCCCCTCCCCACTTTTGACACCCTCCCCTGGACATCATCACCATCACCCCCCCCCCCCTTCCCACCCCTGGACCCCCCCTGGACACTTACCGGACACGTGAACTGGCTACCTACCTCCACTCCTGTCCTCAAAGCTGTGAACTACTGGTTTGATGCACTACTCCACTTTATTCTGTTCATTCTGTTTATAATGTTACTGGTTTGTTGCACTGCTCCCCTTATTTATTCTGTTTACTATGTTACTCCGGTCTGTTGCACTACTCCACTTACTTCTTTATTCTGTTATTATGTTCACACCGGACTTATTCTGTTACTATGTTCTTACTGGTCTACTTGATTCTGTTAGTTATTTTAATTTATGGTATTAATGCACTACTCCACTTTATTCTCTCTATCAGGTCTTATATTGTATCCATCACAGCACTATGGTCACTTTATTTTTCAGTATTCATCTGGTTACACAGAGCTAGCATATACTTACACTGCTGTTTTCCTGCCATGCACCACTATCACTTTATTATTTAGTACCTGCACATAGCTTATAGTTATATATTATATTTATACTCTATTACTGCACTACAGTTCTGTTTACGTCTGCTCATTACACACATGTATCATGTCTGACCACATCTGAATCCGATCACTGTCCACTTATATCTTTTCTGCACTACAGTTCTGTTCATACCTGTTTCAACAGTCTACTGCATGTTTACATCATATACACCCGTTCACATGTCTGCTTACATCTGATACACGCATGTCTTTTTACATCTCACGCCGACGATGGTCTATGTATCTAACTGTGACTTGTGTGTGTTTAACTTGTACTAACATCTAGACACTTTCCTCTCTGCTGTTCTTCGTTTCTAACTCTGTGACTGGATTCTAACCTGTACTAACACACTAACATCCTGACACTTATTCTTCTTTTACACTTTATTCTTGTTGATAGGTTAAAATGTTTTTGTATAGTTCACTGTCATTATTTGCTGCTCTGTGTGCCCCGAATTGCCCCCTGGGGACAAATAAAGTTTTTTGAATTGAATTGAATAACTGTTGGCAAAGTGATACAATGACACTACAACACCCATGAGCACTTGTGATTGACGACACTTCCGCATTGGATGGACAAAAAACCCCCAAAACAGTTAAGTTGAGAAACACAGCTACAACTAGAGAAGTAGATCCAGACTTGATTAGCAACTATTGATATGAGGTGGAAAAAGAAAAGAGTCTGCAACGACAAGTGGAAGGCAGGTAGAGAGTGGCCGTATGATGCCCTTAGGAAAAAAAAAGTACTGCGCAGATTGTATTTTCTTACGGCGGGGAAAAAGCAAAAGGGGTTTCTTGTAATTTGTAATACAAACTTCAAATTTGAAACTGTGAGGGAACACAACGTTCCAGGACCAACCTAATATATGGGGGAAAAAATGTCATCATCATCTAATGTTTTGAGATGCACCTGTACGTGATTGCTGCTTAGATATCCTGTATATAGAGTAATTACTAAAGCTTTCAATTAAACATATTTAAATGTTCTATGTTTTATTAATTGTATGTATTTGGATTGCATTAGACTATTGTTGTTATAGATAATCAATGTTGTTAATAAATGCTGTATTTAAACAGTATTCATCTTGCAGTCTCATCTTCATCTTAAGTAGAGTTATCTCTCTAATTAATCTTCTACATCCCTGCACCATTTTTTTTCCTGATATGGATAAGAAGCTGCCCTTTATATAGGGTATTTATTTCTTAATATACTATAGATATACATTTTTGGCTAGTGAGAATGCTGAGTAGTAACTTTTGAAAACCACTAGCCACAGTGGCTGGTGAACAAAGAAGTTAGTGTCAAGCCCTGCCGATCACATATGCGGCATACATACTGGCCACGAAGTGCAAATGCTGACTGCTCCAAGTTAAAGTTGGTTTCTTAACTTTTGGAAGCCTTAAGGTACTCATCTTTCTCACATGACTCCCTGCTTCCTGCTTTGCTACAGTGCGAACGCTTTTCTGCTTGCTCTCGCCTTTGCTTGCATTTTTTGCTACTATCTGCTACTATTTGCTTCTCTTCAATAAGAAACAAAGAGCAACAGCTCCTGGATACTTACAAAACCAGTGGGATTATATTTCTTTTAGATAACAGAGGCATTTTTCAATATTTTTACGACTTCCTCAACGCTAGGCAGGGAGGCCTACCATTCAAGATAAGCCTGAGCCTGTGCTACAGTGCTAAAGGTAATCACCAGAAGATGCCTCCCTTCTCTATGGAAGATTACCACAAACTACTACAGAAGATTTTGCTGCTGGAAACAAAAATTAATCGGTTAGAAGTATTTATAGAAGTGAATGGATATTGTGACAACAATACCACCCTAGCACTGACTGAAAACAGCGGACAGGGGCAGGCCAGAGCCCAGCTAACTAGCAACGATGAAGCTACGAGGAAACGGGAGGTCCCTGTACAGGGTAATAAATCTACCAGCGATAATCCTCCCTGGAACACACTTGGGGCAAAGCCAAAGAGAAGACCACCTCCCTGCGACAAGGGAGAACGGATAACCGGGAGGACCCAGCGCCCCGATATCTCTGATCTGACCGGTTGGCCTGCGCTACCATCTCTATCCAGGCATAGCGCTTCATCAACTCCCCTGCCACGGAGGACACAGCAGCGGACAGCTGAGAAGAGGAAAAGTACCAAGAAACTTCCCCAGCAAGCAAGTGTTCAACTAAAGAACAGGTTTGCTCCACTGTTGTCGGACAATGGATCCCCCTCTGATTGCCTGAATAACCCACCATCACCACGCAGAAGGGTAAGGCCTGCTAACTTAAAACCACCGAGAAAGCTAACAAGTGGGCCTGAAAATCTGATTGTGGGTGACTTTTCTGTAAAAGATATGAAAAGCAATAATAACACCAAAGTACTCTGCTTTCCGAAGGATACGGTGTCTGACTTGGAAAAAAGAATCCTGGATATTGTGGCTGCACACCCAAATGTGAAAAATATCATTCTGCACATTGGTTTTAATGACATTGAAAAACAACAATCAAGTGAGCTGAGAGAGCACTTCAATAAACTCTTTGAAACAGTCAGCGCTGTGAATGCTGAGGTGTTTATCAGTGGTCCTCTACCCCCGATCAGGAGAGGAGCTGAGAGATTCAGTCGACTTTACTCGCTGAATGAGTGGCTCTCCAGCGTTTTTCTTGCTAGTTCGATGCATTTTATTGACAATTTTAGCTTTTTCTGGGACCGCAGGCATCTTTTTAAGGCAGACGGACTTTGTCTAAATAAGCTGGGAGTAAAGCTTTTCATGACCAACATGTCTTACTTCCTGCGTCATCCATCTATCATCACTGCCAAGGACAACAGACAAGAGGAACCAACGGAAAAGACAGACACAACACAGCTTATCATGAATGTCGAAGGAGGACCGCCATTGCAAAAGGAGAGCGCTGACCATGAGAGACACCGGAGCAAAGAGGAGACGTGTCCATCCCCCTCTACCTCCCCTTTCATTTCAAATGGGCGTGAAGATCCCTCCCCCACACCCCCCAAGCCTAAATCCAGGTCTCCATCCTTCTCCCTTCCTCAAGTAAGCCTTTCTCCCCCCTTATCCCCTTTGGAGTTCCGGGAGCTACCCCCACCCACTCCCCGCCCTACTCCTATTTTTACTCCCCTTGACCGACCTCAGCGATCCCCCCCTCAGCGTTATCTCAGTGGCACCTCCCTCCCACCTCCCCCCCCCCTCCACGAAAGTGTGCTTCACAAACCCTCAGCCCTACTCCGCCCCTCTTACGTAAACCCCCTCTACTCCCTCAACGTCCACTTCCAGTAGTTCATTCCAGCTCTGACGCTGCCCACTCCCCCCCCCCCCCCTCATGGCCACCCCCGCCCCGCCCTGACAGCAGTCCTGAATATTATTGATACAAAACAGGGTTCAGCAGTAGACCACATTATCAGCTGGGCCCAAGGCTGCCTACGTCAAAGCTTGGCACCTTCTGCATTCCTGTTGTGACGACCGAGAGAGTGAACATTGGGAAACGTAGACACCCTGCTAACCTGAACAATCTCATTCCTATCCTCTCCAAATCAAAGTCAACATCGAAGCCTGTCAATAACACCATCAGGATGGGTCTGCTCAATGTTAGGTCTCTGAATAACAAATCATTTTTAGTCAACGATTTTATTACTACTTCCAAACTTGATTTTATGTTTTTAACTGAAACATGGCTGGAGCAATATAACAGTGCAAGCATTCTGATCGAGACATCACCCCCCAACTATAACTTTATTGATGTATGTAGATCTGGGAAAAGGGGGGGAGGGGTTGCTGCTATATTTAAAAACATATTTCAGGGGAAACAGATGTCACTTGGTGATTTTACATCATTCGAATACCTGTGTGCTGTGTTGAAATGCTCTCCCAAAATTCTTCTGTTAATTATTTACAGGCCACCTAAATACTCAGCAAATTTTTCGATGATTTTACCGAATTATTGTCTAGTATCTCCACTGACTTTGACTGCCTAGTTATAACTGGTGACTTTAATTTTCATATTGACGATTCGAATGGCAAGGGTGCAAAGGAACTTTTTACTATTTTAGATACATTTGACCTGTCTCAACATGTGAAAGAGGCTACTCATTGTAAAGGACACACCCTGGACCTGATTATTACAAAAGGTCTCAATGTTTCTGATGTTCTTGTGACTGATCTTTCATTGTCTGATCACTTCTGTGTTTTCTTTAATATTTCTTTAATTCCGGAGACACAAACAGAATCAAAGAATGTCAAAAAGCGCTACATCAATGAACATGCTAATGTACTCTTTAAAAATGCCATCTCCTCGCTACCACCTCTAAACCCATGCCATGCTGATGATCTTGTAAACAACTTTAATTCCAAAATTGTGAATATCTTAGATGTCATTGCACCGGTTACAGTTAAAACGATTTCTGGTAAGCAAAAGGCACCCTGGAGAAAAGCTGCTGTTGTAACAGCCCAGAGAAGAGAGTGCAGGAAGGCTGAACGAATCTGGCGAAATACAAAACTTCATATTCACCATGACATCTATAAAGAGAGGCTCCAGGCCTACAATTTAGTCTTAAAAAGTGCTAGAGAAACATTCTTCTCCAATATCATAAACAGCAACACTAATAAGGCCAAAACCCTATTTGCAACTGTCGACAGACTGACCAACCCCCCAACACAAATACCAGCCGAACTCCATTCCACACAGAAATGCAATGAGTTTGCATTCTTTTATACTAATAAAATTGAAGGCATCAGACGTGCCATCAATATCTCAAACAAAAAAGTTGGATCACCACCCCGTTTAGGCCAAAATAACACAGCAATGATGGCAAGCTTTAATGCCATAGACTCTAAAACTCTAGTGGAAACAGTGACGGATCTAAAGCCATCCACCTGCTGTCTTGATGCTTTACCTACCAACTTCTTTAAGAATGTTTTTGACTGCCTATCAACAGACGTATTGCAAATAGTTAATAACTCTATTCAATCGGGCAATTTCCCAAAGGCCTTCAAAACTGCAGTCATTAAACCTCTTCTAAAAAAGCGGAGCCTAGATGCCTCTATTATCAACAACTACAGACCAATTTCAAATCTACCATTCATAAGTAAAATAATTGAGAAAGTTGTACTCCAACAACTAACTCACTTCTTGGCTTCTACTGGCTGCCACAACAACCTCCAGTCAGGATTTAGACCTTTTCATAGCACAGAGACGGCCCTTATTAAAGTTATAAATGACATCCGTCTTAACACAGACTCTGGCAAAACTTCAGTACTAATGCTATTGGACCTCAGTGCTGCATTTGACACTGTCGACCACTCAATACTTTTGGACAGGTTGTAAAACTGGGTGGGGCTCTCAGGCACAGTCCTAAACTGGTTCAAGTCATATCTACAAGATAGGAACTATTTTGTTTCCATTGGCGACTTTGTATCAGAACAAACCAACGTAACGTGTGGAGTCCCCCAAGGTTCAATCTTGGGGCCGACTTTATTTAATATCTATATGCTCCCACTAGGACAAATCATGCAAAATAATAACATTGACCACCATTGCTATGCCGATGACACCCAAATCTATGTAGCGCTATCACCAAATGACTATCGCCCCATAGATCTTCTGTGCCAGTGCATTGAGCAGGTCAAACACTGGATGTGCCAAAATTTCCTTCAACTAAATGAGGATAAAACTGAGATAATTGTTTTTGGTGCTAAGAAAGAAAGGTCTAAAGTCATCCAACACCTTCAATCACTGTCCCTGAAAACCTCAAATAAAGCCAGAAATCTTGGGGTTATTATGGATTCTGATTTACATTTCAACAGTCACATCAAATCAGTAACAAAATCGGCCTACTATCACCTTAAAAATGTAACAAGACTTAGAGGGCTCATGTCAGCTCAAGACTTAGAAACACTTGTCCATGCCTTTATAACCAGTAGGCTAGACTACTGTAACGGTCTCCTTGCAGGTCTTCCCAAAAAAACTGTCAGGCAGCTACAGCTCGTTCAGAACGCTGCTGCTAGAGTTCTAACAAAGACCAAAAAATGTGAGCACATTACACCAATTCTTAAATCATTACACTGGCTTCCTGTACGTCAGAGAATTGATTTCAAAATCCTCCTGCTCACATATAAATCACTTCATGGTCTAGGGCCGAGGTATATCACTGATATGCTCCCACTACATAAGCCTTCTAGATCACTAAGATCCTCTGAGACCAATCTGTTAGTGGTTCGCAGAGTAAACTCAAATCAAGGGAAAGCATCTTTCAGTCATTATGCAACAAACAGCTGGAATAAACTTCCTGAAGATTTGAGACTTTCACCCACTCTGACCACTTTTAAAACTAGACTGAAAACTTTTATGTTCACCTTAGCTTTCTGCTAAACCTTTGCACTTTTAACGTCCGCACTGTTTTGATTATTGTCTATGTTTTTATTCTCTTTGTCTTCCTGTAATGCATTTGAATTCATGACATGTTGTGCTGTGAAGCACTTTGAGTCTGCCTTGTGTATGAAAAGTGCTATACAAATAAAGCTGCCTTGCCTTGCCTTGCCATGCAACAGAAAATGTCTTTCTATTTCCTTTGCCATAAAAGGCAGTTGTGGAGTCACGCATAGAATGTGTGAACTCCGATCAAGACTGAGCACAAGCTGGTTCAGAGACCTGATGACACCTTGGTAATGTCAGTGATACGTGTCCTGTTGCCGGTCCCTGTGAAAACATACAAGTTGCATCGCAAATCTGTCTGCAGACTTGCAGCAATGACTGCCACATCAGTGTCAGAGCTCTTGATAATGACAGCTTTATGTTCCTCTGCATCATGTTGTGCATATAAAAACACCCTTGTGTCACATTCTTCATTATCACACTGCAGGTCTTGAACAACATGAACAGACTGTACACCCTCCATAACAGTCAGATAGTGACATTGATCTTTATATGTGATGTACAAGCAGCGGTCTTTGTCCACTGTTGTAAGTTCTGCATTTTCCATGCAACATACAGGAATTCTGTAAGTGCTTCATTATTTGTTCTTTCAGGGAGAAATTCCTTCTATTGTGTTGGGTTCCTCTGATACGGGAAGATTTGCATGAGTTGTGACCCTGCATCAGCTCCACATGACCGTTTCAGAGTTTTGATACTGATGAGTGGATACTGGTCAGTGACAAAGTCAATACGTGTAGACTTGTGCTGCAAAGCAAGTTAAAGTATTTTCTTCAGTATGGTCTCTGCCAGCTCTCCAAATGTACCTAGTCTGGATCACATGGCTTGTATGACTGCCAAGCCATCAAAAAGAATGTCACCTTCCACTGGAACGTTGTCAACCAAGCAGTCTTCACCTTTGTTCCCTAATAGATCCATGAGAGCTGACACTGACATCAAAGATTTCTGGTGTACACTGCTATTTGGGCCTAATTCCCAAATTCTATTTTTATACAGATTTTTATTTCATATGTAGCTCTGGGCTGTTCTGTTATCCCTAATTCTATTTTGAACAGTTTTAATTTCATATTTAGCTCTCGGCTGTTCGGTTATCCTTAATTCTGTTTTACAGTTTTCATTTCATATTCAGCTCTGGGCTGTTCTGTTATCCCTTATTATATACATTTATTTTTTCATAGTTTAACATCTCGTATTTTCTTAATAAAGATAGTTTTTATGGTTGATCAGTGCGGTTTTCGCTCGTGGAAAAAGGAATGATGGGAACCATCACCTTATCATGGTGGAGAGGTTTGTTTGTCCCTGTAAACCTGAGGGCTGTGTTGTCTGGAGCCTGGTGCTCCTGGTAGGGTCTCCCATGGCAGATTGGTCTCAGGCGAGGGGCCGGACTAAGAATGGTTTACAAAGAGCCCGGGGCCCCCTCTGGAGCTAGGCCCAGATGGAGGGCTCGCCGGCGAGTGCCTGGTGGCCAGGTTTGCCACGGAGCCTGGCCGGGCACAGCCCAAAAATTGTGACGTGGCACCCCGCCTCTCTCCATCCTGTGGGCCCACCACTCACAGGAAGAACCGCTGGGGTCGGGTGCAGGCTGGCTCTTGGCACATGGAGGCATACTCTTAGCTTGTGCGGGAGGTGGTGCAGGTTTTCTGCTTGCTCTCGCCTTTGCTTGCATTTTTTGCTACTATCTGCTACTATTTGCTTCTCCTCAATAAGAAACAAAGAGCAACAGCTCCTGGATACTTACAAAACCAGTGGGATTATATTTCTTATAGATGACGGAGGCATTTTTCAATATTTTTACGACTTCCTCAACGCTAGGCAGGGAGGCCTACCATTCAAGATAAGCCTGAGCCTGTGCTACAGTGCTAAAGATAATCAGCAGAAGATGCCTCCCTTCTCTACGGAAGATTACCACAAACTACTACAGAAGATTTTACTGTTGTAAAACAAAAATTAATCGGTTAGAAGTATATATAGTGAATGGATGTTGTGGAAACAATACCACTCTAGCACTGACTGAAAACAGTGGACAGGGGCATGCCAGAACCCAGCCAACTAGCAATGATGAAGCTACGAGGAAATGGGAGATAATAAATCTACCAGCGATAATCCTCCCTGGAACACACTTGTTGCAAAGCCAAAGAGAAGACCACCTCCCTGCGACAAGGGAGAACGGATAACTGGGAGGACCTAGCGCCCCGATATCTCTGATCTGACCGGTTGGCCTGCGCTACCATCTCCATCCAGGCATAGCGCTTCATCAACTCCCCTGCCACGTAGGACACAGCAGCGGACAGCTGAGAAGAGAAAAAGTACCAAGAAACCTCCCCAGCAAGCAAGTGTTCAACTAAAGAACAGGTTTGCTCCACTGTTGCCGGACAATGGATCCCCCTCTGATTGCCTGAATAACTCACCATCACCATGCAGAAGGGTAAGACCTGCTAAGTTAAAACCACAGAGAAAGCTAACAAGAGGACCTGAAAATCTGATTGTGGGGGACTTTTCTGTAAAAGATATGAAAAGCCATAATAACACCAAAGTACTCTGCTTTCCGAAGGATACGGTGTCTGACTTGGAAAAAACAATCCTGGAAATTGTGGCTGCACACCCAAATGTGAAAAATATCATTCTGCACATTGGTTTTAATGACATTGAAAAACAACAATCACGGGAACTGAGGGAGCACTTCAATAAACTCTTTGAAACAGTCAGCGCTGTAAATGCTGAGGTGTTTATCAGTGGTCCTCTACCCCCGATCGGGATAGGAGCTGAGAGATTTGGTCGACTTTAGCAATTTTAGCTTTTTTTGGGGACCGCAGGCATCTTTTTAAGGCAGACGGACTTTGTCTAAATAAGCTGTGAGTAAAGCTTTTCATGACCAACATGTCTTACTTCCTGCGTCATCCATCTATCATCACTGCCAAGGACAAGAGACAAGAGGAACCAACGAAAAAGGAAGACACAACACAGCTTATCATGAACGTCGAAGGAGGACCGCCATTGCAAAAGGAGAGAGCTGACCATGAGAGACACCAGAGCAAAGAGGAGAGTTGTCCATCCCCCTCTACCGCCCCCTTCATTTCGAATGCGCGTGAAGATCCCTCCCCCACACCCCCCAAGCCTCCATCCAGGTCTCCATCCTTCTCCCTTCCTCAAGTAAGCCTTTCTCCCCCCTTCTCCCCCTTCCGAGTTCCGGGAGCTACCCCCACCCACTCCCCGCCCTACTTCTATTTTTACCCCCCTTGACCGACCTCACCGACCCCCCCCCCCCTCAGCGTCATCTCAGTGGCAACCCCTTCTCACCCCCCCCTCCACGAAGGCGTGCTTCACAGACCCTCAGCCCTACTTCACAAACCCTCAGCCCTACTTCACCCCTCTCACGTCAACCCCCTCTACGCCCTCAATGTCCACCTTCAGTAGTTCGTTCCAGCTCTGACGCTGCTCACTCCTCCTACCCCTCATGGCCACCCCTGCCCCGCCCTGACAGCAGTCCTGAATATTACTGATACCGAAAAGGGTTCAGCAGTAGACCACATTATCAGCTGGGCCCAAGGCTGCCTACGTCAAAGCTTGGCGCCTTCTACATTCCTGTTGTGACTACCAAGAGAGTGAACATTGTGAAACCTATATACCCTGCTAACCTGAACAATCTCATTCCTGTTCTCTCCAAATCAAAGTCATCGAAGCCTGTCAATAACACCATCAGGATGGGTCTGCTCAATGTTAGGTCTCTGAATAACAAATCATTTTTAGTCAATGATTTTATTACCACTTCCAAACTTGATTTTATGTTTTTAACTGGAACATGGCTGGAGCAAAATAACAGTGCAAGCATTCTGATCGAGACAGCACCCCCCAACTATAACTTTATTGATGTATGCAGATCTGGGAAAGGGGGGGGGGGGTTTCTGCTATATTTAAAAACATATTTCAGGGGAAACAGATGTCCCTTGGTGATTTTACATCATTCGAATACCTGTGTGCTGTGTTGAAATGCTCTCCCAAAATTTTCCTGTTAATTATTTACAGGCCACCTTAATACTCAGCAAATTTTTTCGATGATTTCACCGAATTATTGTCTAGCATCTCCACTGACTTTGACCGCCTAGTTATAACTGGTGACTTTAATTTTCATATTGACGATTTGAATGACAAGGGTGCAAAGGAACTTTTTACTACTTTAGATACATTTAAACTGTCTCAACATGTGAAAGAGGCTACTCATTGTAAAGGACACACCCTGGACCTGATTATCACAAAAGGTCTCAATGTTTCTGATGTTCTTGTGACTGATCTTTCATTGTCTGATCACTACTGTGTTTTCTTTAATATTTCTTTAATTCCGGAGACACAAACAGAATCAAAGAATGTCAAAAAGCGCTACATCAATGAACATGCTAATGTACTCTTTAAAAATCCAATCTCCTGGCTACCACCTCTAAACACATGCCATGTTGATGATCTTGTAAACAACTTTAATTCCCAAATTATGAATATCATAGATGTAATTGCACCTGTTACAGTTAAAACGATTTCTGGTAAGCAAAAGGCACCCTGGAGAAAAGCTGCTGTTGTAACAGCCCAGAGAAAAGAGTGCAGGAAGGCTGAACGAATCTGGCGAAATACAAAACTTCATATTCACCATGACATCTATAAAGAGAGGCTCCAGGCCTACAATTTAGTCTTAAAAAGTGCGAGAGAAACATACTTCTCCAATATCATAAACAGCAACACTAATAAGGCCAAAACCCTATTTGCAACTGTCGACAGACTGACCAACCCCCCAACACAAATACCAGCCGAACTCCATTCCACACAGAAATGCAGTTCTGGGTTTGCATTCTTTTATACTGATAAAATTGAAGGCATCAGACGTGCCATCAATATCTCAAACAAAAAAGTTGGATTACCACCCCGTTTAGGTCAAAATAACACAGCAATGATGGCAAGCTTTAATGCCATAGACTCTAAAACTCTAGTGGAAACAGTGACAGATCTAAAGCCATCCACCTGCTGTCTTGATGCTTTACCTACCAACGTCTTTAAGAATGTTTTTGACTGCCTATTGTTGTGGGAATTTTGGATATTTGTAATTCATAACCATAGTTTTGTCAGGTCAGACACAGTTCAGTGTCTTCTCTGTCTCACCTTCTTAATGGATAATGCAAATAACTAACTCATGATGATATATTGGCATATTTGTGCATCTGTATCCTGTGTTAGAGACCTTGTGATGAGAGAGGTGCTACAGTGCTAAAGATAATCAGCAGAAGATGCCTCCCTTCTCTACGGAAGATTACCACAAACTACTACAGAAGATTTTACTGTTGTAAAACAAAAATTAATCGGTTAGAAGTATATATAGTGAATGGATGTTGTGGAAACAATACCACTCTAGCACTGACTGAAAACAGTGGACAGGGGCATGCCAGAACCCAGCCAACTAGCAATGATGAAGCTACGAGGAAATGGGAGATAATAAATCTACCAGCGATAATCCTCCCTGGAACACACTTGTTGCAAAGCCAAAGAGAAGACCACCTCCCTGCGACAAGGGAGAACGGATAACTGGGAGGACCTAGCGCCCCGATATCTCTGATCTGACCGGTTGGCCTGCGCTACCATCTCCATCCAGGCATAGCGCTTCATCAACTCCCCTGCCACGTAGGACACAGCAGCGGACAGCTGAGAAGAGAAAAAGTACCAAGAAACCTCCCCAGCAAGCAAGTGTTCAACTAAAGAACAGGTTTGCTCCACTGTTGCCGGACAATGGATCCCCCTCTGATTGCCTGAATAACTCACCATCACCATGCAGAAGGGTAAGACCTGCTAAGTTAAAACCACAGAGAAAGCTAACAAGAGGACCTGAAAATCTGATTGTGGGGGACTTTTCTGTAAAAGATATGAAAAGCAATAATAACACCAAAGTACTCTGCTTTCCGAAGGATACGGTGTCTGACTTGGAAAAAACAATCCTGGAAATTGTGGCTGCACACCCAAATGTGAAAAATATCATTCTGCACATTGGTTTTAATGACATTGAAAAACAACAATCACGGGAACTGAGGGAGCACTTCAATAAACTCTTTGAAACAGTCAGCGCTGTAAATGCTGAGGTGTTTATCAGTGGTCCTCTACCCCCGATCGGGATAGGAGCTGAGAGATTTGGTCGACTTTAGCAATTTTAGCTTTTTTTGGGGACCGCAGGCATCTTTTTAAGGCAGACGGACTTTGTCTAAATAAGCTGTGAGTAAAGCTTTTCATGACCAACATGTCTTACTTCCTGCGTCATCCATCTATCATCACTGCCAAGGACAAGAGACAAGAGGAACCAACGAAAAAGGAAGACACAACACAGCTTATCATGAACGTCGAAGGAGGACCGCCATTGCAAAAGGAGAGAGCTGACCATGAGAGACACCAGAGCAAAGAGGAGAGTTGTCCATCCCCCTCTACCGCCCCCTTCATTTCGAATGCGCGTGAAGATCCCTCCCCCACACCCCCCAAGCCTCCATCCAGGTCTCCATCCTTCTCCCTTCCTCAAGTAAGCCTTTCTCCCCCCTTCTCCCCCTTCCGAGTTCCGGGAGCTACCCCCACCCACTCCCCGCCCTACTTCTATTTTTACCCCCCTTGACCGACCTCACCGACCCCCCCCCCCCTCAGCGTCATCTCAGTGGCAACCCCTTCTCACCCCCCCCTCCACGAAGGCGTGCTTCACAGACCCTCAGCCCTACTTCACAAACCCTCAGCCCTACTTCACCCCTCTCACGTCAACCCCCTCTACGCCCTCAATGTCCACCTTCAGTAGTTCGTTCCAGCTCTGACGCTGCTCACTCCTCCTACCCCTCATGGCCACCCCTGCCCCGCCCTGACAGCAGTCCTGAATATTACTGATACCGAAAAGGGTTCAGCAGTAGACCACATTATCAGCTGGGCCCAAGGCTGCCTACGTCAAAGCTTGGCGCCTTCTACATTCCTGTTGTGACTACCAAGAGAGTGAACATTGTGAAACCTATATACCCTGCTAACCTAAACAATTTCATTCCTATTCTCTCCAAATCAAAGTCATCGAAGCCTGTCAATAACACCATCAGGATGGGTCTGCTCAATGTTAGGTCTCTGAATAACAAATCATTTTTAGTCAATGATTTTATTACCACTTCCAAACTTGATTTTATGTTTTTAACTGAAACATGGCTGGAGCAAAATAACAGTGCAAGCATTCTGATCGAGACAGCACCCCCCAACTATAACTTTATTGATGTATGCAGATCTGGGAAAGGGGGGGGGGGGTTTCTGCTATATTTAAAAACATATTTCAGGGGAAACAGATGTCCCTTGGTGATTTTACATCATTCGAATACCTGTGTGCTGTGTTGAAATGCTCTCCCAAAATTTTCCTGTTAATTATTTACAGGCCACCTTAATACTCAGCAAATTTTTTCGATGATTTCACCGAATTATTGTCTAGCATCTCCACTGACTTTGACCGCCTAGTTATAACTGGTGACTTTAATTTTCATATTGACGATTTGAATGACAAGGGTGCAAAGGAACTTTTTACTACTTTAGATACATTTGAACTGTCTCAACATGTGAAAGAGGCTACTCATTGTAAAGGACACACCCTGGACCTGATTATCACAAAAGGTCTCAATGTTTCTGATGTTCTTGTGACTGATCTTTCATTGTCTGATCACTACTGTGTTTTCTTTAATATTTCTTTAATTCCGGAGACAAAAACAGAATCAAAGAATGTCAAAAAGCGCTACATCAATGAACATGCTAATGTACTCTTTAAAAATCCAATCTCCTGGCTACCACCTCTAAACACATGCCATGTTGATGATCTTGTAAACAACTTTAATTCCAAAATTATGAATATCATAGATGTAATTGCACCTGTTACAGTTAAAACGATTTCTGGTAAGCAAAAGGCACCCTGGAGAAAAGCTGCTGTTGTAACAGCCCAGAGAAAAGAGTGCAGGAAGGCTGAACGAATCTGGCGAAATACAAAACTTCATATTCACCATGACATCTATAAAGAGAGGCTCCAGGCCTACAATTTAGTCTTAAAAAGTGCGAGAGAAACATACTTCTCCAATATCATAAACAGCAACACTAATAAGGCCAAAACCCTATTTGCAACTGTCGACAGACTGACCAACCCCCCAACACAAATACCAGCCGAACTCCATTCCACACAGAAATGCAGTTCTGGGTTTGCATTCTTTTATACTAATAAAATTGAAGGCATCAGACGTGCCATCAATATCTCAAACAAAAAAGTTGGATTACCACCCCGTTTAGGTCAAAATAACACAGCAATGATGGCAAGCTTTAATGCCATAGACTCTAAAACTCTAGTGGAAACAGTGACAGATCTAAAGCCATCCACCTGCTGTCTTGATGCTTTACCTACCAACGTCTTTAAGAATGTTTTTGACTGCCTATTGTTGTGGGAATTTTGGATATTTGTAATTCATAACCATAGTTTTGTCAGGTCAGGTTTGTTGACGTCTAGAAGACGTCTGGAGGATGAGTGTGCCGTCCCTCTTCCGCAAATGGTTTGAGTCCATTTGTTTGGTGGTTGACGTCTAGAGGACGTCCGGAGGACGAGGGTTGCCAGCCCCTCTTCCGCAAATGGTTCGAGTCCATTTGTTTGTTTGTTGACGTCAACTAGGGCCCTCGAAGACGAGGGTGCGGGACCCTCCTCTGCAGGAAGTTTGAGTCTTTCTGTTTTTTGACATACAGTGAGAGTCTGTGCGAGGGCCGGCCAGCAGTCTGATCAGCTGCTCTCTTTTCAGTTCGAGTCTGATTAGTTGTACTGGTTTGTGAAAACGTTGTCTCACAGTACGAGTCTGTTTGAGGTGAATTACAGCAGTACTATCCTCCCTTTCCTACGCGGTGAGGGAAGAGGGAGCATAAGATAATATAGGGAGAGATTGTTTTTAACAGCAATAAATAACTAGAAACAAAACAACTCCGCTTGTGAAAACTCCTACAGGAATATATATATATATATATATATGTATACTTATATAACCACTGCTTGTACGATATGTAGAGCAACTATAAGGTAAAGTTACGGTCGAAAATAAATAAATATATAGATCTGTAAAAACCTATCTATAACCCATAAATATATATGTAGATCCATAAACTGGATTCTAGAAAATCTTTGAACGGGTAAAAGCGGGTAAATCACTGACTGACCCACTTTTATCAAGGATGTTTGCATTGGAATGAATGTTGCAGGCCTGTGTGTGCGTGTGTGTGTGCGTATGTGTGTGTGTGCGTGCGTGTGAGACATTTTTTGACTGACCAGATGACCAATTGAGATAATGTATGTGCCTTGGCAAACTGCTATCAGCATGTTGAGCAGCTGGCTTTCATGGTTCAGAGTAAAAAAGGTTCATATGACTCAGCTGTGATCCAAATTGAGAAAAAAAAGCAAAATAGAATTGTTACATACATGCTGTGAATCAAACAAATGAAGTTTTGCGGACGTTATCATTTTGACAATTGAAATTCAAAAGTTGGGTGTGGCTATAAAGGCCAATCGCCGTTTTGGAACAGTGGCGCAGAAGAAATAGGTGTGGTTGTTCTATCAATCGCCATTTTGTAGTTGGGGTGCAGTTGAAATTTAGGTATTGGGCGTGGCTTGGAGGCCCGCCATTTAAGAA
Organism: Echiichthys vipera; assembly: GCF_963691815.1. NCBI lineage: Eukaryota > Metazoa > Chordata > Actinopteri > Perciformes > Trachinidae > Echiichthys > Echiichthys vipera. The sequence goes on along the minus strand of NC_139825.1, from coordinate 30,797,998 downwards.
CCTGGTCGCCATTTTGAATCAAACGTTGTGTAGTTTAAATTCTTGGTACACGTCACTTTTGCCAGGAGTGGTTTGGCAGACCGCCAGACGGGAGGGGGGTGCAATAGATAGCACCAGCGGAGAGGGACTAGCAGTTAGCTATAGGCCCTAGTAGCATAGCTACCAGAAAGGCTAAGCTAAGTGTTAGCATTTACGATTGATTGCACCTATTACCATAGACTAGTTTAGCATAACTAGCATAGCTTATACTAATCTAATTAGCATTGAGCAAAAAACCTAGCATATCAATTTAGACTGTGGGTTTTACCATGGACTAGCTTAGCATAACTAACATAGATAATGCTAAGCTAATTAGCATTGAGAAAAATAGCATATCAAAATTAGACTGTGGGTATTGCCATAACCTAAGTTAGCATTACCAATATAGCTAAAGCTAAACTAGCTAGCATTAAAGCTAAAGAGTTAACGGTTCAATTGATTTCAATATCACTAAAGACGAGCTTAGCATAACCAAGGTAAGCTAGGCCCAAACTTACTACCAGTGTTACATAGAAATAGCATCCTCAGAGAAACAATGAAGCATATAATTGACACGCCAGTGCGACTCTACACAGACCTAAACTAAGCGAGATGGGGCCAACTCAAAGCAAACGCGACGAAGGCGTAGCCCTAAACCCAAATCTCCAGTACATGAACAAAACTACGGTGAATCTTGCGTTGACCAATTAAAACTTTGGGCCACTGAGTGCGGTTTTCCCAATACAGGCAGTTTTAGTCTCAGACAATTGGATTCTGAAAAGTAACCTCAGGCAGAAGGAGAAAGATGACAGGGAAAAGCAAAAGAGCAGGAGGGGCAGAAGAAAGGAGTCTTTCAAAGCTGATTGGGCCGATGAGATAGCCGGCTACAGGAAGCCAGGCTGAGAGACAGAAGACAGCAGACAGGCAGGGAAAGGGTAACCTCTCCTCCCCCTCCTTCTTCTCTGTGTCTTAAACTAGATGCGACCCTCAACCTCGACTCGGCTCCTCCAACCAGGCTGGCTCCCCAACCAGCCAACCAGCAGCAGGCTCAGCAGGCTCAGCAGGTTCAGCCCCAGATCCAAGAGGCTGCCCAGCCTGCACCATCAACCGCACCAACCACTCTACCCCCTCAACGACCTGGCTGCACTGGTGAGGGGGAGAGGTGGCCAGCCGGCAACCACGACAGGCAGATCCAGGGGACTCGGCCCCCGGCGATCGTGATCATCTACACAACCCCGCCACCTACGTGCACGAGCTGGCTCCCACTACACCAGGAACAAAAACCTGAACGGCGTGACGAACATGAAAGAGGCTGCCGCCCTGTTCCCAAAGGTCAAGAATGGAGGACAGAAATATGCAGCGGAGCTACTGACTTTTTGCCAGCATTTCCGACCTACCACAAAGAGACAATCACCACAGAGATCGCGAAAAAGGCAGAGGGCGTGGCCGGGGGCCAAGGGGCTGAAGCTATTTCATCTGCGGAAAGCATGGACACTGGCGAAACGACTGCCCAGAGCGTAAACAATGGCAGACCAACCGCCAGGGATTCCGACACAGGGGCGATTGACTGGCCGGAGGGCTGGGGAGAGTGAGGGGCGCATCTGGACCGGACACAGGCTATCCGAACGGAACACGTAAATACACCAACACATCCACATTCTCTCCACGACACAGTTTATTTTCCGTACTGCAGGCTATTAAATGCTTAGAAAACACACATACACATCACAAAACCTGCAGGAAATGTATGCTTCACTAAACTTTGCTGCCTATAAGAATCTACCCACACTAACACTCACTGTTGCAGACGTACCCCTCACATCCCTGGTAGATCCTGGAGCGACAGAATCTGTAATATGACACACCGATTTCAAAACAACACCCAAAATGAGCAGGAGATGTGTTAGAGATCTTATGTGTGTGTTAGGCATAAACATTAACTCAGGTCTGAAAGGCCTAACCATGATTAAAAATGATTTATGCACTAAAGCCTTCCTGACTTCTCTTGATAATGCGGCTACTTACCACTATCTATGGCTCCTCCCCCACTCGAGCCTCACTGCAGCACATTGTGCTGCACACATCTGCTTAAGGAAAGATATTCTATTTGAACAAACATGGTTTAAACAAAGTACTCTGTGTGACCGTTTAGAACTGCAATGCCTGTATTGGGATAACACACTCTGTGCAATCTCTGTGTGCCTGCCTAATGTTTTTTTAAAGTGCCACAGTTCCCGTATGTTTCCCTGAACACAGGAGCCGCAACAATCTGGAACCTTGGTTGACAAAATGCATCAAGGCGACCGGATGGAGTCAAACGGCCGACCCCGCAACTGATCATCATCAGGTTTAAAGGTGCATCGAGTAACAATTTCAAAAGGCAGTTGCTGCTCTTGAGAAAGGTCGAGAATTAAACTTCAAAACCCAGAGGTATACTCTACATCACACTTCACTGCACCACACGGAAAGATAATGATTAATAATGTCACTGACGTACCAAGCCTGAAATGAGTGCCACCGCAAGTGTGGGCACAACACCGGCACAATGTTGGTTTGCTTAAAAAAAAAAAAAAGGCAAACCTGTTGTAATCACCCCAAAATCCTTATAGGCCCTGCCCGCGACAGTATCCATTACGAAAAGAGGCCGTGGAGGGCATTAAACCGGTATTTGAGGCTCTCCCCAGGGCAGGCATCATCACCCCCTGTGAGAACTCACCAGTCCGTACGCCAGTATGTCCGGTAAAAAAACAAAAAAACAAAATGGCATCCACATACGCCAGACGAGTGAGGGGTTTGTCCAGGACTTGCGGGCGGTAAATGCAGCAATCCATGCACGTGCCCCTACAGTACCAAATACTCATACAATTCTTTTACAAGTTCCACCTGAAAGTAAGTGGCTTTCTGTTATAGATTTGGCTATCGCTTTCTTTAGCGTCCCCATACACCCCGACAGCCAATATTGGTTCGCATTCACATTTTAAGGTAAAGCATCAAGTTTACCCGACTGTGTCAAGGGCTGTCGGAGTCTCCAACCATCCTCAACGCTACTCAGCGTGAGAATTTATAGTCCTTAAGTCTGCCACAAAACAGCGCCTTGCTGGCACATGTGGATGGTTGCAAGCATCGAGGCACCTTTGGCGGCCATTGCTCATGGTCAGGATCTAGCAGCACGGGACAAAGTCGCTTGGACGCCCGATGCAGAAAAAACATTCCACGATCTAAAGCTAGCTCTATAGACACCACTCATTCTGGGCCTCCCAGATTGCAACCGGCCATTTACACAAACCGTTGATAAAAAGGGACACTACATGACCTCCGTCTTACTGCAGGTTTAGGGGGGGGGGGGGGGCAAAAAAAACTAACAAAAAAAAAGGTTGCATACTTCTCATCCAAACAAAACCCTATGGCAGCCGGTCTCCCAGCCTGCCTTAGAGCTGTGGCAGCTGCGGAGAAGGCAGTCATAGATTCTCGCGACATTGTCGGTTACTCTCCACTAACCTTGTTAGTCCCACATGCAGTCTTAATGATTTTGTTAGAGGAAAAAACCTAAAAGAATCTGTCTACCGCAAGATGGTTAAAATACAACACCATTCTGCTCGAACTGCCCAATATCACTGTACGGCGCTGCACTGTACTCAGTACTGCCACGTTGCTCCCTACTTCTGAGAAACAGAAGCCCCATGACTGTGTGGCTATTATTAATGAAATCTGTTCCCCCAGACCTGATCTTCGCGAAACACCACTCACCAACCCCGACATGGAGCTTTTTGTGGACGGCTCAGCATCAAGGGACCCGGGAACAGGCCTTAACCAATCAGGTTTTGCAGTCACCATACACAAAACACTTTTGGCAGAACTTCTCCCGTCTAACTATTCAGCACAATCCGCTGAGCTTGTGGCCATGACTGAAGCATGCAAATTGGCTAGAGGTAAGACTGTCACTATTTTCACAGATAGCAGATATGCATGGGGGGTTTACCACTCTTTTGGACAAATTTGGGCAAATCGAGATTTTCCCACTGCATCTGGCAAACCCATCGCCCATCACAACTTGGTCGCTTCCCTCCTTGATGCTTTGCTGTTGCCACATCACATCGCCATATGTAATTGAAGGACATACACATAAAACAGACTATGTCTCACTAGCAGCAAGACCTTTGATCACTTACAAATAGACTTCATAGAACTAACACCAAGTGAAGAAAAGGAATTTTTCCTCGTCATGGTCGACAGGTTCTCAAAGTATGTAGAGGCTTTTCCCACTTCAAAGCAAGATGCGTCAACAATGGCAAAAGCCTTACTAACACAGATACTTCCCAGATGGGGAGTCTCCTTACGAATATCAAGCGACAATGGGACCCCTATTGTAAACGCTGCACTTAAAAAACATCAGTCAGCACCTCGGTTTTGACCTGTGGCGGCATTGCAGCTAGAAAATGGGACCCTAAAGAACCAACTAGCTAAATCCTATAAGGAAACACAACTGCCCTGGACAAAGGCCCTCCCCATTGTGTTGATGTACATGAGGGGGAGAATCAGGTTCAGAAATAATCTCAGCCCGTTTGAAATCCTGTTCGGTCGGCCTTTGCGAACTGGGATTGGGTCTGAGTGAAGGCAATTCCCTGAGACAGGGTGTTGTGAAGATGAGATGCTGCGATATTGTACACATCTAACCTCTGTTCTCTCTGATATTCACAAGCAGGTGAATATCTGGATCCAGGTGAATGGGTAGCGGTCCAAGATCTGAGAAGGAAATCTTGGCGATCAAGAAGGTGGAACGGGCCCTACCAGGTGCTGTTCGTCACAGAAACAGCAGTAAAGGTCGCAGAGAGGGTCACCTGGATCCACGCCTGCCACTGCAAAAGAGTCACGGAGCCATCAGACGACACCCTTGTACAGACAGATCCGAGGGGACCAGATGGCATCGATCTTCCAAGGCCAGCCTCTCCAGGGGGGGTTGAGACGCCACCTGGATCTGTTGCCGGCTCAACACCTACTACTCCTGCTGCTGAACGAGTCCTACTCCAGCCTTGCAGATCGAAACGGACAGGAACTACACATCGTGGACATCGCCCCGGTCACCCTACCGGAGCAGAATGCCTGGTAACGAGCTTTGGCTCTAACCGCCAGGCTGATGACGAATAACAGTTGTTATATCTGTGCCAATATCCTCACGGTGTGGGCATGGCACTGCCTGCGGCCTCGCTCCCTGGTTGGGGGTTCTGAACATCAGTGCCGTCAACTACGAGGGATCGACAGTCAGATTCAGAAACGTCACAACTACACTGAGTCAGGTGCATCATTCAGTGATGACGACAAACCCCACACGGCAACGAGGAGCTGTGTGCTTTGTAAGAACGTGCCGGACATCACTCCTTTTGCAACTAGACAGTGAGCGCCACGTGCAACAGCGCATGGAACGCTGCCTACACCATCCCTGAGTGCAAGAACGTGGGCTCTTAACTGGGCAGACTGAACCTCACACACACCCACAGCCTGGCCTCTCAAGGGGGTGTGTGCCACATAATCGGGACAAAATGCTGCACCCAGGTGCAGATATCCTTCGTCTCAACCTGGTGAAGAGTGACAACAGACTTTGTCAAGGGGGCTGTAGAAATTAGAAAGTTGCTGAGCGGTGACGGTGAGTGGGGGCCCTGTGGTTAGAAGTTTGGCCAAATACATGCATGCTGTATCCGCACCTTCTTTTTAATCATATTTTATCATTTTTCCCCTTCAGGGTGGATGTTTCAAGCCATCAGGTCAATTTCTGGCCTGTGGTAGTGAAAGAAAGAAAGAAAGGGGTTTATCTGTATTATGCTATTCATTGTTTGTTCCTTTCCCCCTGACTCATTTATTACATGATAATTACCTTTGTGACTATTCCAATCACTGTTTTTACCCAAATGACCTTTATTCATCTATAAAATAAAAAGCTTTTTCTCCAGATTTGATGCATGCTATTTGAAAAATTGCTAAAAATTGAAATACAGATAAATTACAAATTTCCTTTTGTAGTGAACATAAAATGTTGGATATTTGTAATTCATAATCATAGTTTTCTCAGGTCAGACACAGTTCAGTGTCTCCTCTGTCTCATCTTCTTAATGGATAATGCAAATAACTAACTCATGATGATATATTGGCATATTTGTGCATCTGTACCCTGTGTTAGAGACCTTGTGATGAGAGAGGTTCAGAATGTTCAGAATTGTAATGTCTAAGGCATGTTTTTGTTTGGTCTAAAGACGTCACCCAACCAAGGCTATATGCTAGACTCTAACTTGTGAGGATGTGGGGATGAACGTATTTTTGTCTGCAGAGGAAAATGCTTTGGCAAAATAAACCACGGAGAAAAAGCTGATCCTGTTTGTTGATTTTTATTGAAGAATCTATTTCCACAACACTACCAACAGACATATTGCAAATAGTTAATAACTCTATTCAATCAGGCAATTTCCCAAAGACCTTCAAAACTGCAGTCATTAAACCTCTTCTAAAAAAGAGGAGCCTAGATGCCTCTATTACCAACAACTACAGACCAATTTCAAATCTACCATTCATAAGTAAAATAATTGAGAAAGTTGTACTCCAACAACTAAATCACTTCTTGGCTTCTACTGGCTGCCACAACAACCTCCAGTCAGGATTTAGACCTTTTCATAGCGGAGTCCCCCAAGGTTCAATCTTGGGGCCGACTTTATTTAACATCTATATGCTCCCACTGGGACAAATCATGCAAAATAATAACATTGACCACCATTGCTATGCCGATGACACCCAAATCTATGTAGTGCTATCACCAAATGACTATGGAACTAGATCGCTGCTGCCAGAGTTCTAACAAAGACCAAAAAATGTGAGCACATTACACCAATTCTTAAATCATTACCCTGGCTTCCTGTACGTCAGAGAATTTATTTAAAAATCCTCCTGCTCACATATAAATCACTACATGGTCTAGGGCCGAAGTATATCACTGATATGCTCCCACTACATAAGCCTTCTAGATCACTAAGATCCTCTGAGGTCAATCTGTTAGTGGTTCAAATCAAGGGAAAGCATCTGTCAGTCATTATGCAACAAACAGCTGGAATAAACTCCCTGAAGATGTAAGACTTTCACCCACTCTGACCACTTCTAAAACTAGACTGAAAACTTTTATGTTCACCTTAGCTTTCTGCTAAATCTTTGCACTTTTAATGTCTGCACTGTTTTTATTATTGTCTATGTTTTTATTCTCTTTGTCTTTCTGTAATGCATTTTAATTCATGACATGTTGTGCTGTGAAGCACTTTGAGTCTGCCATGTGTATGAAAAGTGCTATACAAATAAAGTTGCCTTGCATTGCCTTGCCTCTGTTGTGCTTTCTTGATGGTGGTTGTGGTGTTAATGTTCCAAGTTAAGTCCTCCTGTATGTGCACACAGAGAAACTGGAAATCCGTTACCCTTTCCACTTGTTTCCCCCCGATGAATAGGGGTTGAGTGTCAGTTGTGGCTTTCCTCCGGAAGTCTATGACCAGCTCCTTGGTCTTGGAGGTGTTCAGGACAAGGTTCATTTGACAGACAATTGTCTGAACACCACATTGACAGCTGCTCCACCTCCTCCCGGTAGGCCAACTCATCTCCCCCAGAGATAAGCCCTACAACTGTGGTATCATCAGCAAACTTGATGGGTGCAGTCATGCGTGTAGAGGGTGTAGAGTAGGGGGCTCAGCACACAACCTTGAGGCGAGCTGAGGTGTGGGGGCTTACATTCACCCTCTGGGAGCGGTCCAACAGGAAGTTCCCAGTTCTAAAAGTTTGGTCATTAGTCTGTTGGGGAGTATGGTGTTAAATGCTGAGCTAAAGTCCACAAATAGGAGCCGCACATAGCTCCCCTACCGCTCCAGGTGGGACAAAGCAGCATGGAGAGCTGTGGCAATAGCATCCTCTGTGCACCTGTTGGTTCTGTAGGCAAACTGGTGAGGGTCAAACCTGGGTGGGAGATTTGAGATAATGTGTGTACGTACCAGTTTCTCAAAGCACTTCATGATGACTGGGGTAAGTGCTACTGGACGGTAGGCTGCTGATGGAAGTCTTTTTTGGGATTGGAATGATGGTTGAGGACTTGAGACAGGGAGGAACGGTGCCCTGGGACCGTGACTGGTTAAAATGGTGGTTAAAACCCCAGCCAGCTGGTCTGCACAGTCTTGGAGCACCTGTGCCGAGATGCCGTCCCACCCAGACGCTTTCCTCGGCTTCAACGCCCTCAGCGTGCATCGCACCTCGTGCTCCTCCACTGTGAGAAAGTGACTGCTGTTGGCTGAACGATGTGGTGTGGCTGTGTCCTGTGAGGTTACCTCAAAGCGGGCGAAGAAGTGGTTCAGCTCCTCTGCCAGTGAGATGTCACTGGCATAAGCCGAGGTTTTGTTTGGTTGATAGTTGATGATCTGCTGAACCCCCTGCCACACCTGCCTGGAGTTGATGCTCTCAAAGCAGTCCTCAATCTTTCTCTTGTAGTCAGCCTTGGCCTCCCTGATGCCTCTCTTCAGGTTGGAACTGGCAGTGCTGTATAGCGCTGCATCACCAGCCCTGAAAGCGATGTTTCTATCCCTGAGCAGGCCCTGCACTTCTTTTGTCATCCAGGGCTTCTTGTTTGGGTAGACCCGGATGGGCTTTTCCACAGTTACATTGTCTGTGCACTATTTTATATAGTCCAAGACAGATGTTGTGTACTGCTCCAGATCTTTGTGTTTAAAGATGTCCAAGTCTGTTGACAGTCCGGAAGCTGTTCAGAAGCACCTTCAGGCCATGTTTTAACAGTTCTGGTTCTGGTAGAAGCACTTTTCCTGCGAGGGGTGTATGCTGGTATTAAATGCATGGTCATGTGGTCTGACTGACCGAGGTGAGGAAGTGGTTTAGCCCTGAAGCCTTGTTTAATGTTGGAATAAACCTTGTCTAGGTTGTTGTCTCCCCTGGTAGCACATTTGACATGCTGATGGAGTTTGCGGAGTGCAGTCTTTAAAGCCACATGATTAAAGTCCCCAGCAATGATGTGAATAGCCTCAGGAAACGAACTTTGTTGGCTGCTGATAGTGTCATATAAATGTCCAAGTGCAACGTCAGCATTAGCATCCGGAGGAATGTACACAGCTCTTAGCATCACAACATTGAACTCACAAGGCAGATAAAAGGGCCTGCACTTGACAATTAGATACTCCAGATGTGGCAAGCAATGGCTGTTTATTGTCCTAGTGTCAGTGCACCAGCAGTTGTTAACATAAATGCAAATCCCCCCTCCGCGGCTCTTACTGGAGTCTCTAGTCCTGTTGTGCCGGAATGTTGTGCGACCTGCTAGCTCAATAGCTGTATCTGGAATGGAAGGATTATGCCAAGACTGTGTGATGAGCAGCATGCAGCAATACTTCACAAGGTTGTTGTTTGCAACCTGTAGTCTTAGTTTGTCCATTTTGTTCGCCAGTGATCGTGCGTTTGTGAGGAAGATACTCGGAAGCGGCAGTTTGTGTGGCCGCTTCCTTAGCCTTAGCAACAGGCCAGCTCTGCATCCCCGCTTTTGTTTTCGATCCCGGCGCCGCCTCCGGCTCCTCCCTGCTTGGATGGTAATCCAGGTTGAGCCGGGGCGCCTAGCTATATCCACGGGTATTTCGTGCGAGCGAATAAAGTCAGTTGTAACAGACCGCTTGCTGTGTAAACCTATTCCTAAGAGATCCTGCCGGCTACAGATTGTGTTTGCCGAACAGGATTTTAACGTGAATAGTATAAATGGACACACAAGTAAATAAACAAAACAACGAAAGGGAGAGCACTCAGCCGCTGCGTCTGAATGCACCGCCATCTTGTAACGTCTGACAAGCTTTCTGTCCAAGGCTACAAGACCTGAGGGAATATCTGGAGGAGAATCCTGATAACGCCGTCGCACCCGACTGGTCTCAAACTGTTCGGAGATCTGGCTCCCTGCCTGAGACCTTCTTACCTCAACGCACAGTCTTGGTTCTGGAACTGTACTCCTGGATAGGGGTCGGACCCTATTCTTCTCTGGAGTTGTCCAGGGTTTGAGGCGCCTGTGTGGGTATGGGGATACTCACAAACTTCCGGCTGAGCGCTGTGGTGTTGGAGTTTGATGAGAGGGTCGCCTCCTTATGCCTGCGGGTGGTAGGGGGGAAGGGTAGGGGACTGTTGTTTGTGCATACGCACCGAACAGCAGTTCAGAGTATTTAGCCTTCTTGGAGACCCTAAATGGAGTGCTGCATGGGGCTCCAGTAGGGGACTCCATAGTTCTGCTGGGAGACTTCAACGCCCACGTGGGCAATGATGGAGACACCTGGAGAGGCGTGATTGGGAGGAACGGCCTTCCTGATATAAATCTGAGTGGTCGTCTGTCCATCTGGTGATGAGTTGGGTCAGAGAACGGGTGAAAATTCTGGACAGAGCAGGTAAGCCCAAACGAGCAGTGTGAGTGAACTGGCACCATCTGGAGGAGGCTCCTGTCTGAGAGATCTTCAGCTCACACCTCAGGCAGAGCTTTTCTGGCATCCCTGTAGAGGTTGGGGGCATTGAACCCCAGTGGGCAATATTCAAAGCTTCCATTGCTGAAGCTGCAGCGGTGAGCTGTGGCCTCAAGATTTTAGGTGCTTCAAGGGGCGGTAATCCTCAAACACAGTGGTGGACACCGGTGGTCAGGGAAGCTGTCCGACTGAAGAAGGGGATATGTTATCTCAGTAGACTCTGGAGGCAGTTGAAAGGTACCGACGGGCCAGAAGGACTGCAGCCTCTGCTGTGTCAGACCCTGGATCAACCCCCACATCAAACTCTCCATAAAGGACAACAAACAAGACAGCACAATCTCACAAATACAGACCCAAAACACTTTGCCAACTCCCTGAACAGTTTCTTTAACAGGTTCAACACCCAGGATCACACCGCATCCTGTGAGGAGCTACTCAGTTTGCTCCCTCTGGAAGAACCCTAGTACCTACCCTTGAGTCAGGAGGATTACAGCAGCAGCTGGCCAGCTGCAAAATTGTCAGGGCAACGGGGCCGGATGGCCTCCCGTCAAGGGTGCTAAAGGTTTGTGCCATGGAGCTCTCCCCAGTCTTCCACTCCATCTTCTGGGAATCCTACAGAACAGCTATAGTTCAAACCCTCTGGAAAACCTCAACCATTGCACCAATACCCCAAAAAACGCGCCCGTCAGAGCCCAACCACTTCCGTCCTGTTGCAGTCACCCATAATCATGAAGTGTATGGAAAGATAATGCTTCACCTCATCCTGCCAACCGTCAGACCACAACTGGACCCTCATCAATTTGCATACAGGACAGAGGATGCAGTGGCATGCCTCCTCCACTCCCTCCTTCACCATTTCCAGACACCAAACAACTTTGCATAAATCCTGTTTGTCGACTTCAGCTCAGCATTCAACACAATCCAGCGGCACCAGCTCATCAAGAAGCTCCAACACCTGGACATTAGTCCACTCTACATTCACTAGATATACAACTTCCCTAGCAACGGACCACAGACAGTGAGAATAGGCACAGCAACATCATCACCTCTCATCACAAACACCGGAGCCCCCCAAGGCTGCGTTCTCAGTCTGTTTCTGTACACTCTCTACACAAATTACTGCAGAAGCCCATCTCCCATCACCACATACAACAAATATGCAGACGACGCAGCTGTAGTAGGTCTTCTTAGTGATAACAATTCCATTACAGCATACCAACAGTCAATAACACAGTTTTCACAGTGGTGCACAGACAACTACCTCCAGTTTACCATCAACAAAACAAAGGAAATGGTCATACGCACATCAAAGACACCCCCAACACTCAGTCACACATCCATCAAAGGACTACCAGTTGAACAGGTCAGTGATTTCTAATACCTAGGACTCACCATAGACAACAAACTCAACTTTAACAAACATGTCATCATCACACACAAAATGTGCACAGCAAAGACATCATACACAAACAATCACTGTCTGTGCCCCCCCACCTACTCCTACAAAAGCATCATCCAACCTATCATCACGTACTGTTCCCCCTGCAGAAACAAATACCTTCAAATCTCACACACAGCAGCTAAGATAGTCGACCTCCCCACCCCCAGCCTCACAGAAACAAATGACCTGGCTAGCATACGCCTGGCTCGTGTGATAGTCAGCAGCCTGGATCTGTTTTTTTTGTTTCCTTTGTTTGCAGCACCTAGTTTTTACTCCTTGTGAAGAACACGTCTTTAACTTCAAACTCATAATTTTCCTTTGTTCAACTTCGTTGCTCAAGAGTTTGCAAGAAACGTTACTTTTATATTTTGTTTTCTTACTAAAGTGCTTTTGTTTATTAATCTATTTTTATCGCGCAACTTTATAAGTCTTCTTTGATAAGTTTTATCTCCCTTTTTGATAACCATAGTAAAGCCCCTCGTGCTGATTTTTGTTGCATTTGTCCGGCCGGCAATTTGCATTGAATTTCGCGTTACACCAACTCAACAGAATCAGTCAGAACTTTTTTCTGAGCACCCAACGACAGCCAGAGCCAAGCAGGGACGTGAAGCAGCAGTCCCGCTGATCCAACTGCGCCAGTCCGACAGTCGACTCAGTCCACAGTGAATTGCAGATCCGTCCATACCGAGCCTCGGACCCACGGACCCAGCATCTGTTACTGTGAGGCATCTAGGCGACTGTATTATCAACGGCAAAGTAAGATTGGCCTTTTACTACAGCTTCTGGTTAAGACATTGGTGATAATTAAGTTCTGATCCGAGTTCTGTTGATAGGCTAATTAGAGCCAGTTTAAGTCCGCCAGTAATAGTATAAACCAGCCCCTTAGGTCTGAACTACTCTGGTTTTAAACTTTTAATATCCACATTTAACCCTTTGTCACTCATCTATTTAGTATTGCATTATTCTGTATTATCCTTGCCAGTTAATCAAATAAATACTTATAACGTTACGCCGTTGTGAGAATCTTCCCTGATGGTCACTGTTACGGTACGAGCTAACGTGTTCGAGACGAGACTGATAACATTTAAATAATCAATTACTTTAATTTGCTAACGGTATTCCTTTACATTAACAGGTATTAAACCTTCACCAAAGTTTAATAAACACCCTGTCTTATTTTGGTGTGGTGCCTGTCGTGGAAATTTTCTGCTCTTGGTGAAGAATGAAATAACGAATTCTTGCCGGCCGACAAAGTTTATTTTCTTTGCAAAGAAAAGGTCAATCGACATGCGAGCGGCTCGAATGAGGAAAGACAGTGAGCATAAAGAAACGTTGAACATTTATACCTGAGGGAAAGCCCACCCCTTGAATGTGTATTACATCCTTTGTCTACTGTGGGGTTGACCAGCCCAGACATCCTGTGGTTTGATCAAGAGGTCTAGTCAACACGGTTCACACTCTTGTCCTTTCACAGACATCCTGCCGTATAATTAAGAGGTCTGATCAACACAGTTCAGAATGCAAAAGGGTTGAATACATCATGAGACAGTGAGCGGTTGACTGTCTCTGAAACTTGAAATGCCATTACAAGGTCTAGACATTAAAATACACAAATGGGTAGAAAAGAAAAAGGGATCTGATATCTTGGGGGGAAAACCTTCTGTTCTGCCTGTCTGAAAGGCTTCTCAAGGAAAAAGGAATATTCAAATTTACCATTACATGCCCTACTTCAAGGTAAATTAAATCCTAAATTTGAATGAGTCGAGTCAATTCACAATTAATTCGTGGATTAATCTATTTGAGCCATAATACGTGTAGGCTCTATTCCCTACATATTATGGTGCCGGCCACGTGAACGAAACGATTTTTGTCAGAATATCAGTGGGTATTTACCCCCTTTCCATTGCAAACTAATATTTTTGTTTCTTGTTGAATGTGAGCATATGATTGAAGACTGCGTATGTTATTTGTCTGGTAAAGCTTTCTACGCTAAGCCAAAACCTTTCCACGTCGCTGAACGTGAACAGCTGCGAGTGAATAAACACTCGAGACTGTTGATTGTGCACATTTATAAAACGGTTAGAACCGTTTGAAGCTGTGCCGAGGTTCTGTTACATTTCTGATTGCATTTTGCCTGCTGGGCTGAGCCAGAGACAATTTGTCAGACAGTTTGTTAGAGTACAGCTGACTCTACAGCGTGAGGCTCGTATTCCTGCATGAGAGGTAAACAAAAGCCACATAGCAGAGGAAAACACTCTGATCACTTGGATACAAAGTGAAAAATAGTGCTTGAGAAACGTTGTGAAAGTTCCCTGCATTCTGAGGTCCGATTTGAGCCAAAATCAGGTGGCATACATGACATCAATTCTTATCTTGGAGAAATAGAGTTTTATTCCCCAATGCTTCAGTAGATGACAAAATCTATCTGATTAGGGTGACTTCCAACCAACTTGTCAGCAAGTTCATACAACAACAACCTTAGGAATCTTCACCCTACAACCAGTCATCATCTTGGGATTATGGCATGTCCGGAAACCCTCAACAGTCAACAGCTACGTGATCTAGCTATGAAAAAACAACCGGTGTCTTGAACGTCAACACTCCGTGCTCAGACCTGGAGCTGCAAGGAGCTGCAGGGGCCAAGCCAAGGCCGGCCCCATACTCCTCACAGTCTTACCAGTCGGAAAAATGACAGAAAGGTTTTCCCTCTCAACGACCTGAATCAGGACATGAGCGCACACAAGCACCGTGGGCAGGTAGAGACCCATACTCACAACGGTTTTACTCAAACCAGTACCCCTCGGATTTTTCGTCGTGGTAGGTCTCCCCCTAACCATGCGCAGACCATAAAGGAACCAAAGCAACATGCCAAGCGCTCCAACAGGTTGCCTACTGGTACTACATCTTTGCTCCACTGAACAGAAAGGACAACTAGGGAGCCAGGAAACTTACTCGCAAGCTTCTCCCTCACTGGGTTGGTCCTTGTGTAATCACGGACAAACTCTCTGCCATGGTTTACCAGATCAAGGTTAGCAGAGGTCAGAAAGAGCCAACGTTTAAATGGGTACATAGAAACCAGATTAGACCACACAAAAACCCCATGGGACTTGTAGGGGACGCCAATGTCTCTATTTAGGTAATAAAAAAGGGATAAAAACACCTAAAGCACCAAAGGTGCCAATAGCGAGTAGGAAAAGAGGAAATCTCAGAGTTGTTTTGTGTTGTTTACAAATCCAAAGAAAATTGGTTGTCGATTCAACTCAAAGCCACCCAATTGAAGAACTGGTCACTTCAGGGGGGTAGCCCGACAGACTAAAATTGTATATCTAATCATGTATATTCTTCCCGCCAGGATGACCTGGCTGCTGACACTCCTGATGCTCGGCCTGGTGACCACTGCTGTCCTTCCTGAGATAACAGAACCAGGACCAAACTCTGGGATTGTTCTTAAAGAACAACCAGGGCTGCTGATCAACAATTGCCGGACTAAAACCCCTCGACGTATGTCGGAAAAATGTGCCGACCACGGTAGAACTCACTAGCTGGGCAGGCCTAAAATGGAATCAAGAAGTGATCATGCATGCCGAAGCAGATGTGACTCACATGCTGCAGCAGCTGCAGAATCGGTTTATCGGCGGACTCCTAACGGCGGCTGCTGTCGTGGGCTCCCTTTTTGTATTGGGACTCTCCTCAGTCAATGCTGTCAGCTTGTCTACGGTAAATTGTCAAATGGGTGAATTACAGGCCACAATTACAGACCTCAGAGCACAGGTTAACCGCCAACAGCGCAAGTTACAAGTGGTAGGACAGTCATTGAAAGGAATCATCCTCGTGGTGAACACTCACAGCGAGGTCCTGAACAAGACCATCCGCGCCGTAAACTCTCTTCTGTCAGTTGCTGCGGTTGTTTTTGCTCACACTCAACTAGTTACCCTGCGGATGAAAGACATGCAGAGAGACATAGGATCGTCAGTGGATAGCTTAGCGATGGGTAAGATTCCTCCATACCTCATTCCCCTTTCTCTGGTGCAGGACATTCTGGCAACCACCACTAGGGACGTAGTCACCCCTCTTCAGGCCCATTTAGCATATTCACTACGTAGCGCTGATCTCATTTATGTCAGTCCAGAACAGAGAGAGATAGGGTTCATCATCAACATCCCTATCATTGCTACTGAGAAAATTTACCGATTGAAGGACGTGGGATTCTGGCAGGGCGACACGCATGTTAAAGTGCAGACCCCGCCACTCATCGCCTACCACGATAACTACCCTGGACTGTATTTGGCCCCAAATTTGAGGATGTGCACCCTTACGAAGGACATTCATTACCTTTGTCCCATTAAGCCCTTTATAGGGGACAACGCGGATAGAATTTGTGGACTAAAAGCCATAACTACCGACTCTCGTTGCCCGACAACCTTTACACCCAGATCCTGAATCACCACGACTAAGTCTGAGATTGTAGGATGACGTTGGTTGGTTAACACACCAGTGAGAACAGTTACTCTGACCTATGACCAGCATGACAACGCCACTCGAATGGCTCTACCCGACCAGACATTAGAGATCAGCGTGCCAAAGAACGCCATCATACATATTGATGACGTGGCACTCTACTTCTTAGACTCCGACCAATACGAGAGTGAGATTGAGGTCTCTGAATTCTTCAGAAAACATACTCTAGAACTCAGCCCAGAGACCATTCAGCAAGTGCACTACGAAAGGACTAGGACCATTGATCTGACTCTGGTTGATGATGTGCTTAAAGAAATCTCCTCTCAAAAGAAGGACCCTATCCAGCCCATCACGTATGCCTGGTCGACCCCTGACTCAGTGCTCGCAGCCGCTGTAGTGTTGGGTTATTTTATAACTTTCACCATGGCTTTCTTCTACCTCAAGCACACCCGAAGCCTACAGTGCAAGCTCAACAAGTGTACCAGTGGGTTAGCAAAGATTGTTAGACGTAGAGGGGCAGAACCAAATCATCTTCCCGCCGGACTCTGTGTAGGGGAGGAAGGGAGTGATGAGTCACATGAGACTTTTGTCCAGACCCCCTCCTTCTTCTAGCAGATTACAAATCACCGAAGAAATTAGTCTAGAGATAGCTAGGTTTCTTTATTAACTTCATGCCCCTATCTTTCCTTATTCCCCTTTTACCTTTACTAAAAGTAACACACCAACGCTTAACCATGAGCTGTGCCATAACCGTTTTTGCCTCCTCAACGACGACGGGCAGAACTCCCCATCAATGACCAGCGGAGCCCTTCCACAAGGACCTGCAGGACTTCTCGAGCCAAAGGTTCCAAACCCTTTGGTCGACAACAGGAGGGGACTGTAGGAACCTCGAGGTGAACCGAGTCCTTTTGGACACAAATTCCTGATTTTCCCTGTGGCCATCTGCTAAGTCTCACAGGAGGGGAGTGTGAGATAAGAAGTTTTATGACTTTGACAATGTAAGATAAGGGTTGTTTTAGGATTCTCACCCTCCTACTAGGATGATTAAAAACTGCACTCCGGAACAGTCTCCTCCCCAAATGGAGAACTCCCATTCCTTTAAATCAACATAAAATCTGACCGCTAATTGAACTAAGGGTCGGTCTTTCCCTAAAGAGACAGTGTGACATCCAGTGGTAGGAAGGAGTATGGACAAGGAACGGACTTTAATTAAGGAGCCAAAAGGGACTCCTGCTAAATTGAAAAATACAGCAACTGGCTGTTCAAAGACATTCTTAAATATGTAACTGTGTATGCTTTATTTGTATCTTGTTCGTGATTATGTTTATGTGGTTTCAGAAGTGCAAAATCTCTGTTTAGTTCCTGAATATTCTGTGTTTTTAAATAATGCTTCCATTCACGCAATAAGGTTATCTGTTAAACTGCCTTTCTAAAGATTTTGTTTAAGTTGGATATGAGAAAGATTAATAACGGAAAATCAACCCGAGATAGTTTAATCTTCACAGTTAGAATGCTGGAATATAGACGCAGCTAATTTGTTGCAAACCAGACAGATAAGTCAGCCCAAGACCCCCCCTTCCTGCGCCTCCGGGGGATAAAAATCACTGGCGGAGGTGTATCACTCTCTCTTGACCGTCTGCTCTTCTTCACCTCTCCCCTTTTACTCCTCGTGAAGAACACGTCCTAAACTTCAAGGTTATAATTTTCCTTTTTTCAACTATGTTGCTCAAGAGTTCACAAGAAACGTTACTTTTATATTTTGTTTTCTTACTAAAGTGTTTTCGTTTATTAATCTATTTTTATCCCGCAACTTTATAAGTCTTCTATGATAAGTTTTATCTCCTTTTTTGATAACCATAGTAAAGCCCCTCAAGCTGATTTTGGTTGCATTTGTCCGGCAATTTGCATTGAATTTCGCGTTACACCAACTCAACAGAATCGGTCAGAACTTCTTTCTGACCACCAACGACAGCCAGGGCCAATCGACCTGAAGGGCCAGAAACCAAGCAGGAACGTGAAGTAGCGGTCCTGCTGATCCAACTGCGCCAGTCCGACAGTCGACCCAGTCCACAGTGAATTGCAGATCCGTCAATACCGAGCCTCGGACCCACGAACCCAGCATTTGTTACTGTGAGGCGCAGAGGCGACTGTATTATCAACGGCAAAGTAAGGTTGGCCTTTTACTACAGCTTCTGGTTAAGACGTTGGTGATAAATTGGCCAGTATTAGTATAAACCAGCCCCTTAGGTCTGAGCTACTCTGGTTTTAAACTTTTTATATCCACATTTAACCCTTTGTCCCTCATCTAGTCAGTAGATAGATAGATAGATAGATAACTTTATTTATCCCCGAGGGGAAATTAGGTCATCGTAGCAGCGGTACAAAACAATCAGAAGTACAAAAAAATAAAATACAATATAAAATACAAAATGTAGACTACAATAACAGTACAGTATCGCAGATAAACACTATATTACAATATACTATGTGGATTTTAATGTGCAAGAGAGAGAAAGGTGCATTTCAGTGATAAGTCACTTCGAATAGTGTGAGTTTATTCCCTGAGCGTTGCTCAGCGTTGCTGTGCAGCATTGTACAGTCTGATGGCAGCAGGTAGGAATGATTTCCTGTGCCTTTCTTTAAGGCAGCGAGGTTAAATGAGTCTGCGGCTGAAGCTGCTCTTAAGCTCGTCCAGGGTTCCGTGGAGGGGATGAGAGACATTGTCCATGATCACCAGCAGTTTTGCCAGCATCCTGTTCTCCACCTCCTCCAGGGTGACAAGCTTAGAGCCAACAACAGACCCTATTGTAGGTACTTTAGGTTTAATTGGATCAAAAGTGTGACTATCAAATTAAATATTTGATAAAGAAAATTAATAAAGAAAAATTACTAAAAATTAATAACTTTAATTTTTTTAAAACTTCACACGGAGAACCAATTAAATGTAGGGCCTTGACTCACGTTAAGATTATGAGATTGAGTATTCTCAATAAACTTATCGTTTATCAAGTAAATATTAGTTATCACCAATAATTATCAAAGATAATAATAAAAATGTACTCTAGTCAAACCAGAGTTCCTCTGGGCACCACCGTCATAGACGGATTGACAACTAATATAAAAGTCTCATTAAATATATTAAACTACTAATTAAGGGTTGAACACCGATAAATGTAATAGTTTAATTAGTTGAAGGATTTAAAAGTTATTTTCTTAGTAGAGGCTGGCACATTCATCTTTGTGTAATATTAAATAAACAGACATATGGTAAACAAACATTTATTAACAAGTTAATAAATGCAACAAACAAAACACAATAAACTAACTTAAGCTAACAGCAAATGTGTTTGTGTGTTTGTGTGTGTGTGTGTGTGTGAATAAGACAAAGAGGAGAGGTGGGGGCTTGGACCCCTGCAGAGAAGGTGTGAACATTTAAGTTACACAAAGGCCAGCAGCTGGAGATCTCAGTTCTTATTCAAGTTACAACAAAGTTACAGTTCTATCTAGCCATTCATAAAGTCCTATAACATGTAGTAATGCCCAGTTGGTGTTTAGTTACCAGTCTATAAGATGGGAAAGATACGTTGCGTTGCTTGATGCCAGTGGCTGGTCCTTGAAAGGAAGCTGGTTGAAGAAAGGTTCTTGTCTTGGTTGTTGCTCTTAGGCAAAAGAGGACTCAGATCGCTCTTTGTTCTGCTAAGTTGAGTGGATAACCGCTTGGTTAACCTTTGCCAGTGATCCTACACCATACAGGCCATTTTCAGGGCCAAGGGGACAGCGAACAGCTGGTCCCTGGATCCGGCAGGAGAGCGTCGAGTTGAGTTCGAAGGAAGAGAGGCCAAGAGAAAGAGAGTGAGGAAGTGGGTGTCCTACATTTTTATAGACACCGATGATGTCATCACCAGAGGTCAGGTTAGCCAATGACAGTTAGGGGGTTCCTTGGAGAATCACACCTGGGTGTGACCTGTGGGGGGAGAAGGTTGCATGGCAGGCCTTTGTTTGTGACCATGCCTCAGCGACAGAGGCTGCCAGGCTTTGGGCCTAGTTCTCATAATCAAACTGAAAGTTCCAGAAATTAACAATCATCTTTAGGGTGCCGGTTGCACCTACACTTTCTTCTTTATAAGTTTGTTCAGTGTGTTTGCGTCTTTTGTTTTGATGCCCGCACCCCAGGACACACAGAAGAAGATGATGCTCGCGACAACAGACTGATAGAACATCTTAAGTATACGGTGGCAGACATTGAAGGACCTGAGCCTCCTCAGGAAGTAAAGCCGGCTCAGGCCCTTCTTGTAGACTGCCTGCGTGTTTGCAGTCTACTCCAGTTTATTGTCCAGAACAACACCCAGGTACTTGTAGGAGTCCATGATGTTGATGTCCGTCCCACCAATGCGTCTTCACCACGTTCAGCTGCAGGGGGTTCTCCTCACACCATTTGATAAAATTGCCGACCAGGTCCCTGTACTCATCTTCCATCCCGTCCTCTACACGCCCCACAATGGCAATGTCATCAGAGAATTTCTGCAGATGACACGACTCAGTGCGGTACTTAAAATCTGCAGTGTAGGTGGTGAAGAGGAACAGCACAGTTCCCTGGGGGCGCCGATGTTGCTGATAAGACGGTCAGACACACAGTTTCGTAATCTCACATACTGCGGCCTGCCCGTCAGATAGTCATTTACCCACGTGACGAGAGGAGAATCCACCTGCATGTTCTCCAGTTTGGCCCTCAGCAGCTTGAGCTGGATGGTGTTAAAGGCGCTGGAGAAGTCGAAGAACATGACGCGGGCAGCGTTGTTGGGTCTATCCAGGGAGGAGTAGGCTTCCTGCAGCAGGTAGATGAGTGCATCATCAACCCCAACATGGGGCTGATATGCAAATTGTAGGGGGTCCTGTGATGGGCACACTAGGGGTCTGAGGTGTGCAAGAACCAGCCTCTCCATGACCTTCACAATGTGAGAGGTCAGTGCAATCGGCCTGTAGTCATCTAGTGCCACAGGATGTCCTTTTTTGGGCACTGGAACAAGGCAGGATGTTTTCCAGAGCACTGGCACTCTCTGAAGGTGGAGGCTCAGGTTAAAGAGGTGCTGGAGAACTCCGCAGAGCTGGCTGCCACAGGCCTTCAGCACGCGAGGGCTGATGCGGTCCGGTCCACCAGCTTTCCTCTGACTGTGCTTCTCCAGCTCTCTCCTCACCTGGCTGGTGTGGAAGTAAGAGAAATGAGCCGCTCTCTTCATGTGGCTTTAAACTGAAGTTTGTACACAGTACCCCTGGAATAAGACTATTCCTTGCTGATTGAGCAGATAATAAACTTGCAACACAGAGCCTAGAATGTGCAAGGTAAGATATCTCGGCCCATCCTTCCATCACCTCGTAAAGATTCTAACAAACAGAGGAAATGCTCATTTCCTCATTTTAGGCACACACACACATATTCCTTAACTAACAAGTTCGAGTGTTGCAAACACAGACACATCTGTCTCTCTAGATAGCCATATAGGGACATGCACTAAATTCCTTCTCTCAGCATTTAGTGTTATAAGATGTTGCTAGGCAGATTAACATCTGTTGCCACCTTTTTTACCTTGGGGGTGTTACCATCAGCCCACCAGTGTATTTAAAGCCGCTACTCTTAGACCACAACAGACTCGTCTGATGTATGACCTGGTTGGTGTTGTATCAGAACTTGTCTCCGCTTTGCAAAGTGCTCCAATAAAGATATTGGTGTGATCTCAAGCCATTGTCTCAAGATCTCTTCTTCCATCCTCCGATCAACGAACCCGGGGAGTCAACTGCAGGTTGATCTCAACAATTTGGGGGCCCGTCCGGGATCGGAAGGAGGAGAAGGTAAATTTGACCCAAAAGGTTTCTTCACGGGGAACAGCGTGAGACACAATCCGGCACATTAGTAAAGGTAAGCAGAACCTGTTTAATCGAAACTCTGCACATTGGGCATTCTAAAACATTGTGTCTTGCCTGCGCCACAGTGAGTAAACTATTTAAATTGAGAGAATGGTAAACTGAGAATGGTCCTGGGTCGTGGTTGACCCCACCGTTATTCTGACGAGGATACGGACAAAACCTAGGAGGTTACTGGGTTAGAGGCCCGGGGAACTGAGGATACCCCGAATTCTATAAGTGGGTTAGAGGCCCGGGGAACTTAGGTTACCCCAAATTCTATAAGCCGGGTCTGGGAC
Organism: Echiichthys vipera; assembly: GCF_963691815.1. NCBI lineage: Eukaryota > Metazoa > Chordata > Actinopteri > Perciformes > Trachinidae > Echiichthys > Echiichthys vipera. Next base: position 30,775,379 of record NC_139825.1, on the reverse strand, counting down.
TCATATGTAAAGGCATCGCAATTTTGCTATAAGCCGAGTCTGGGACTCATATGTGTGTTTAAAGAATTATGGGAGGTTCATGTGTATATCCACTTTGACATCAGACTCAGGTTCTGAGGAATACACATTTCTGTGGGACAACAGAGGGTGGTATAGTTCTGTAGCTGTTTTTATCTGAAATGGGAAAAGTGGTGCATGTTCTGGGGTAACCCCAAGAGTGAAGGCGCACAGCCGTGAGTCTGTGTAGAAGCTTCCTTTACTAGAACGGCATTACCGGCATTGACCCCCGTTGACGAGAACAGAGAAGTGTTTTGGAAAATACATAAGCATTTAGGGAGAAAATGAATGACCAATCAATTCATTAAAGGAGTAGAAATTTTTAAAATGCAAATATAATTTGCATGAGAGTAGGGATTCCCAACTACAATAAAATGGGCGTATGAATGTGATAAGAAAAATAAACTTTGTGGTAACTCATTTCAGTGTCTAAATATCCAGTTTGGATATTAAAAGGGTGCGTTGTCATATAGACCACCTGGCTGAAAGATTATCCAAAGTTAGTGTATGTGTGATAAGATCTAACCATATTCGTATGGGAAGATCAGCATGTGTGAAATCTGTCTGAGTGAACAATAAGCCCATTGAAAGTAAAAGCACATCCCAGTGAGTCAATAGAAAAATGGGAAACAAATTGGGAAAGTTAAAATTTTTACAGATCCTGCTAAATTTATAGCAGATAAATGGGTTAATGTGGTTGAGAGCTTCCATTTTGGCATTACTAGACTAAGAGGTTTTTTTATTTTTTTAATTTTTCGTCTTTTATTAGGCACATGTCTAGGTACAAATGTAGTGAAGAGGGTAAAGTGATGAGAGAGAAAGGGACAGCGAGTAGGGAAAGATAGGAGGAAAGCAAACTCAGTTATAGAAAGACAAGAAATTAAAGAAATAAGTATGTGTGACAGAAAGAGAAGTGAATGAATGAAGACAGGGCCTCCTCCTAATGTCTCCAGGCCATGCAGCCCCTGCATCAAGCCCATATGCATATTCCCAGAAGGACTCTGACAATAAGGGGGAGGGGAGACTGAACCTGCATCTGATGTGTCAGTTGTCACAAAACCAGTGACAGAGGAAAACAGACTGAAACAAGGAAAAAGCTAGCATTGCTTCTCCAGAAAAGTTCTCTCTCCAAACAGCAACTTCTTTTGACTACTGGCCTGAAGAAAAGGAAACGGATGTCCACGGCACCAGATGTTCAGTTGAATTGAACACTGAAGAGCTTGTGTTCAGGACATGGCAGCCAGAGGAACTAAAAGATTGCAAGGAGGTGGGAGCTGGAGAGGTGTGAACTCGGATGGGCAACATTCGACTGGCCATTTGGTTCACTATACAAGCAGAATGGGGCACAGAATCCTGGACAAAGATTGCCTCATCAAGACAACAGCAGAAGGAGAGAAAGAAGGAGACTGGGACAAGATCCAGAGAAGTCCTGGTTGCGTATTTCTGCTTGGGTGTTTTTTCATGGTTCCCCCATGAACAGGCCATACAGACAGCGGAGGAAGGTCAGAGCATTTGAAAATCACAAATTAGAAATTAAAGATAAAAACATCCACACTAGATGACACCGTTAGTTGAACTTAGAATGAACAGGATGTTAATGTTCCACACATACATACACTTGCATATACATATAGGAACATTTATTAAGAATAAGTATTGGTGTCAATAGGGACAATTAGGGTTTTGCAGTGAGAGTTGATCATTAGACACAGAAAGTTAAGGTTTTGATTACTATGCTCAGACAAAATCTTTTTTAGCTCACATAAGAAAAAAATTCAAGTTATTGAAAGCAACACTGATTATTTCTTATAAAACAAGCATGCCATTGTGGAATGTCTCAAATATAACTCCCATTTTACCTGAAGAGGCATCACAGATGTCACAGGTTTGAGTTTCTGGGGAGTGATATTAGAGAATGCGATATTGATGCATCACTGTAAATCCTGACTTATTATTCTGGGTTTTTTGCTTTCACTCTCAATGGTATTTTAATTTTGGGAATTTAATGGTATAGTTTTCTGGGAAAACCTGGTTTAAAAAACTGCCATAGTGATGGTGAAGTTTTCAGAAACATATGTCTTGTTTTTGCAAATTGAAGCATTAGATATAACAATAATAATAAGGATAATATTATTAATAATGATAATAAGTGGGTCCTGACTGCATCCATAGGAACTGGATGGGTTTTAAAAAATAAATAAATAAAATAAATAAATAGATTCAATTCTATTGCCACTTATGGATTATTATTATGTTTTTGTGGAGATCTCCCCTGTATAAAGAAACTTGGCCAATGACTGACTTTTTAGACTGTGACTGCTGAGGCAAACAGCCTCTACCGACTTAAAATGACCTACCTGTCCCATTAAGCCCTTTATAGGGGACAACACGGATAGAATTTGTGGACTAAAAGCCATAACTACCGACTCTCGTTGCCCGACAACCTTTACACCCAGATCCTGAATCACCACGACTAAGTCTGAGATTGTAGGATGACGTTGGTTGGTTAACACACCAGTGAGAACAGTTACTCTGACCTATGACCAGCATGACAACGCCACTCGAATGGCTCTACCCGACCAGACATTAGAGATCAGCGTGCCAAAGAACGCCATCATACATATTGATGACGTGGCACTCTACTTCTTAGACTCCGACCAATACGAGAGTGAGATTGAGGTCTCTGAATTCTTCAGAAAACATACTCTAGAACTCAGCCCAGAGACCATTCAGCAAGTGCACTACGAAAGGACTAGGACCATTGATCTGACTCTGGTTGATGATGTGCTTAAAGAAATCTCCTCTCAAAAGAAGGACCCTATCCAGCCCATCACGTATGCCTGGTCGACCCCTGACTCAGTGCTCGCAGCCGCTGTAGTGTTGGGTTATTTTATAACTTTCACCATGGCTTTCTTCTACCTCAAGCACACCCGAAGCCTACAGTGCAAGCTCAACAAGTGTACCAGTGGGTTAGCAAAGATTGTTAGACGTAGAGGGGCAGAACCAAATCATCTTCCCGCCGGACTCTGTGTAGGGGAGGAAGGGAGTGATGAGTCACATGAGACTTTTGTCCAGACCCCCTCCTTCTTCTAGCAGATTACAAATCACCGAAGAAATTAGTCTAGAGATAGCTAGGTTTCTTTATTAACTTCATGCCCCTATCTTTCCTTATTCCCCTTTTACCTTTACTAAAAGTAACACACCAACGCTTAACCATGAGCTGTGCCATAACCGTTTTTGCCTCCTCAACGACGACGGGCAGAACTCCCCATCAATGACCAGCGGAGCCCTTCCACAAGGACCTGCAGGACTTCTCGAGCCAAAGGTTCCAAACCCTTTGGTCGACAACAGGAGGGGACTGTAGGAACCTCGAGGTGAACCGAGTCCTTTTGGACACAAATTCCTGATTTTCCCTGTGGCCATCTGCTAAGTCTCACAGGAGGGGAGTGTGAGATAAGAAGTTTTATGACTTTGACAATGTAAGATAAGGGTTGTTTTAGGATTCTCACCCTCCTACTAGGATGATTAAAAACTGCACTCCGGAACAGTCTCCTCCCCAAATGGAGAACTCCCATTCCTTTAAATCAACATAAAATCTGACCGCTAATTGAACTAAGGGTCGGTCTTTCCCTAAAGAGACAGAGTGACATCCAGTGGTAGGAAGGAGTATGGACAAGGAACGGACTTTAATTAAGGAGCCAAAAGGGACTCCTGCTAAATTGAAAAATACAGCAACTGGCTGTTCAAAGACATTCTTAAATATGTAACTGTGTATGCTTTATTTGTATCTTGTTCGTGATTATGTTTATGTGGTTTCAGAAGTGCAAAATCTCTGTTTAGTTCCTGAATATTCTGTGTTTTTAAATAATGCTTCCATTCACGCAATAAGGTTATCTGTTAAACTGCCTTTCTAAAGATTTTGTTTAAGTTGGATATGAGAAAGATTAATAACGGAAAATCAACCCGAGATAGTTTAATCTTCACAGTTAGAATGCTGGAATATAGACGCAGCTAATTTGTTGCAAACCAGACAGATAAGTCAGCCCAAGACCCCCCCTTCCTGCGCCTCCGGGGGATAAAAATCACTGGCGGAGGTGTATCACTCTCTCTTGACCGTCTGCTCTTCTTCACCTCTCCCCTTTTACTCCTCGTGAAGAACACGTCCTAAACTTCAAGGTTATAATTTTCCTTTTTTCAACTATGTTGCTCAAGAGTTCACAAGAAACGTTACTTTTATATTTTGTTTTCTTACTAAAGTGTTTTCGTTTATTAATCTATTTTTATCCCGCAACTTTATAAGTCTTCTATGATAAGTTTTATCTCCTTTTTTGATAACCATAGTAAAGCCCCTCAAGCTGATTTTGGTTGCATTTGTCCGGCAATTTGCATTGAATTTCGCGTTACACCAACTCAACAGAATCGGTCAGAACTTCTTTCTGACCACCAACGACAGCCAGAGCCAATCGACCTGAAGGGCCAGAAACCAAGCAGGAACGTGAAGTAGCGGTCCTGCTGATCCAACTGCGCCAGTCCGACAGTCGACCCAGTCCACAGTGAATTGCAGATCCGTCAATACCGAGCCTCGGACCCACGAACCCAGCATTTGTTACTGTGAGGCGCAGAGGCGACTGTATTATCAACGGCAAAGTAAGGTTGGCCTTTTACTACAGCTTCTGGTTAAGACGTTGGTGATAAATTGGCCAGTATTAGTATAAACCAGCCCCTTAGGTCTGAGCTACTCTGGTTTTAAACTTTTTATATCCACATTTAACCCTTTGTCCCTCATCTAGTCAGTAGATAGATAGATAGATAGATAACTTTATTTATCCCCGAGGGGAAATTAGGTCATCGTAGCAGCGGTACAAAACAATCAGAAGTACAAAAAAATAAAATACAATATAAAATACAAAATGTAGACTACAATAACAGTACAGTATCGCAGATAAACACTATATTACAATATACTATGTGGATTTTAATGTGCAAGAGAGAGAAAGGTGCATTTCAGTGATAAGTCACTTCGAATAGTGTGAGTTTATTCCCTGAGCGTTGCTCAGCGTTGCTGTGCAGCATTGTACAGTCTGATGGCAGCAGGTAGGAATGATTTCCTGTGCCTTTCTTTAAGGCAGCGAGGTTAAATGAGTCTGCGGCTGAAGCTGCTCTTAAGCTCGTCCAGGGTTCCGTGGAGGGGATGAGAGACATTGTCCATGATCACCAGCAGTTTTGCCAGCATCCTGTTCTCCACCTCCTCCAGGGTGACAAGCTTAGAGCCAACAACAGACCCTATTGTAGGTACTTTAGGTTTAATTGGATCAAAAGTGTGACTATCAAATTAAATATTTGATAAAGAAAATTAATAAAGAAAAATTACTAAAAATTAATAACTTTAATTTTTTTAAAACTTCACACGGAGAACCAATTAAATGTAGGGCCTTGACTCACGTTAAGATTATGAGATTGAGTATTCTCAATAAACTTATCGTTTATCAAGTAAATATTAGTTATCACCAATAATTATCAAAGATAATAATAAAAATGTACTCTAGTCAAACCAGAGTTCCTCTGGGCACCACCGTCATAGACGGATTGACAACTAATATAAAAGTCTCATTAAATATATTAAACTACTAATTAAGGGTTGAACACCGATAAATGTAATAGTTTAATTAGTTGAAGGATTTAAAAGTTATTTTCTTAGTAGAGGCTGGCACATTCATCTTTGTGTAATATTAAATAAACAGACATATGGTAAACAAACATTTATTAACAAGTTAATAAATGCAACAAACAAAACACAATAAACTAACTTAAGCTAACAGCAAATGTGTTTGTGTGTTTGTGTGTGTGTGTGTGTGTGAATAAGACAAAGAGGAGAGGTGGGGGCTTGGACCCCTGCAGAGAAGGTGTGAACATTTAAGTTACACAAAGGCCAGCAGCTGGAGATCTCAGTTCTTATTCAAGTTACAACAAAGTTACAGTTCTATCTAGCCATTCATAAAGTCCTATAACATGTAGTAATGCCCAGTTGGTGTTTAGTTACCAGTCTATAAGATGGGAAAGATACGTTGCGTTGCTTGATGCCAGTGGCTGGTCCTTGAAAGGAAGCTGGTTGAAGAAAGGTTCTTGTCTTGGTTGTTGCTCTTAGGCAAAAGAGGACTCAGATCGCTCTTTGTTCTGCTAAGTTGAGTGGATAACCGCTTGGTTAACCTTTGCCAGTGATCCTACACCATACAGGCCATTTTCAGGGCCAAGGGGACAGCGAACAGCTGGTCCCTGGATCCGGCAGGAGAGCGTCGAGTTGAGTTCGAAGGAAGAGAGGCCAAGAGAAAGAGAGTGAGGAAGTGGGTGTCCTACATTTTTATAGACACCGATGATGTCATCACCAGAGGTCAGGTTAGCCAATGACAGTTAGGGGGTTCCTTGGAGAATCACACCTGGGTGTGACCTGTGGGGGGAGAAGGTTGCATGGCAGGCCTTTGTTTGTGACCATGCCTCAGCGACAGAGGCTGCCAGGCTTTGGGCCTAGTTCTCATAATCAAACTGAAAGTTCCAGAAATTAACAATCATCTTTAGGGTGCCGGTTGCACCTACACTTTCTTCTTTATAAGTTTGTTCAGTGTGTTTGCGTCTTTTGTTTTGATGCCCGCACCCCAGGACACACAGAAGAAGATGATGCTCGCGACAACAGACTGATAGAACATCTTGAGTATACGGTTGCAGACATTGAAGGACCTGAGCCTCCTCAGGAAGTAAAGCCGGCTCAGGCCCTTCTTGTAGACTGCCTGCGTGTTTGCAGTCTACTCCAGTTTATTGTCCAGAACAACACCCAGGTACTTGTAGGAGTCCATGATGTTGATGTCCGTCCCACCAATGCGTCTTCACCACGTTCAGCTGCAGGGGGTTCTCCTCACACCATTTGATAAAATTGCCGACCAGGTCCCTGTACTCATCTTCCATCCCGTCCTCTACACGCCCCACAATGGCAATGTCATCAGAGAATTTCTGCAGATGACACGACTCAGTGCGGTACTTAAAATCTGCAGTGTAGGTGGTGAAGAGGAACAGCACAGTTCCCTGGGGGCGCCGATGTTGCTGATAAGACGGTCAGACACACAGTTTCGTAATCTCACATACTGCGGCCTGCCCGTCAGATAGTCATTTACCCACGTGACGAGAGGAGAATCCACCTGCATGTTCTCCAGTTTGGCCCTCAGCAGCTTGAGCTGGATGGTGTTAAAGGCGCTGGAGAAGTCGAAGAACATGACGCGGGCAGCGTTGTTGGGTCTATCCAGGGAGGAGTAGGCTTCCTGCAGCAGGTAGATGAGTGCATCATCAACCCCAACATGGGGCTGATATGCAAATTGTAGGGGGTCCTGTGATGGGCACACTAGGGGTCTGAGGTGTGCAAGAACCAGCCTCTCCATGACCTTCACAATGTGAGAGGTCAGTGCAATCGGCCTGTAGTCATCTAGTGCCACAGGATGTCCTTTTTTGGGCACTGGAACAAGGCAGGATGTTTTCCAGAGCACTGGCACTCTCTGAAGGTGGAGGCTCAGGTTAAAGAGGTGCTGGAGAACTCCGCAGAGCTGGCTGCCACAGGCCTTCAGCACGCGAGGGCTGATGCGGTCCGGTCCACCAGCTTTCCTCTGACTGTGCTTCTCCAGCTCTCTCCTCACCTGGCTGGTGTGGAAGTAAGAGAAATGAGCCGCTCTCTTCATGTGGCTTTAAACTGAAGTTTGTACACAGTACCCCTGGAATAAGACTATTCCTTGCTGATTGAGCAGATAATAAACTTGCAACACAGAGCCTAGAATGTGCAAGGTAAGATATCTCGGCCCATCCTTCCATCACCTCGTAAAGATTCTAACAAACAGAGGAAATGCTCATTTCCTCATTTTAGGCACACACACACATATTCCTTAACTAACAAGTTCGAGTGTTGCAAACACAGACACATCTGTCTCTCTAGATAGCCATATAGGGACATGCACTAAATTCCTTCTCTCAGCATTTAGTGTTATAAGATGTTGCTAGGCAGATTAACATCTGTTGCCACCTTTTTTACCTTGGGGGTGTTACCATCAGCCCACCAGTGTATTTAAAGCCGCTACTCTTAGACCACAACAGACTCGTCTGATGTATGACCTGGTTGGTGTTGTATCAGAACTTGTCTCCGCTTTGCAAAGTGCTCCAATAAAGATATTGGTGTGATCTCAAGCCATTGTCTCAAGATCTCTTCTTCCATCCTCCGATCAACGAACCCGGGGAGTCAACTGCAGGTTGATCTCAACAATTTGGGGGCCCGTCCGGGATCGGAAGGAGGAGAAGGTAAATTTGACCCAAAAGGTTTCTTCACGGGGAACAGCGTGAGACACAATCCGGCACATTAGTAAAGGTAAGCAGAACCTGTTTAATCGAAACTCTGCACATTGGGCATTCTAAAACATTGTGTCTTGCCTGCGCCACAGTGAGTAAACTATTTAAATTGAGAGAATGGTAAACTGAGAATGGTCCTGGGTCGTGGTTGACCCCACCGTTATTCTGACGAGGATACGGACAAAACCTAGGAGGTTACTGGGTTAGAGGCCCGGGGAACTGAGGATACCCCGAATTCTATAAGTGGGTTAGAGGCCCGGGGAACTTAGGTTACCCCAAATTCTATAAGCCGGGTCTGGGACTCATATGTAAAGGCATCGCAATTTTGCTATAAGCCGAGTCTGGGACTCATATGTGTGTTTGTATCGCAATTTTGCTATAAGTCGAGTCTGGGACTCATATGTGTGTTTAAAGAATTATGGGAGGTTCATGTGTATATCCACTTTGACATCAGACTCAGGTTCTGAGGAATACACATTTCTGTGGGACAACAGAGGGTGGTATAGTTCTGTAGCTGTTTTTATCTGAAATGGGAAAAGTGGTGCATGTTCTGGGGTAACCCCAAGAGTGAAGGCGCACAGACGTGAGTCTGTGTAGAAGCTTCCTTTACTAGAACGGCATTACCGGCATTGACCCCCGTTGACGAGAACAGAGAAGTGTTTTGGAAAATACATAAGCATTTAGGGAGAAAATGAATGACCAATCAATTCATTAAAGGAGTAGAAATTTTTAAAATGCAAATATAATTTGCATGAGAGTAGGGATTCCCAACTACAATAAAATGGGCGTATGAATGTGATAAGAAAAATAAACTTTGTGGTAACTCATTTCAGTGTCTAAATATCCAGTTTGGATATTAAAAGGGTGCGTTGTCATATAGACCACCTGGCTGAAAGATTATCCAAAGTTAGTGTATGTGTGATAAGATCTAACCATATTCGTATGGGAAGATCAGCATGTGTGAAATCTGTCTGAGTGAACAATAAGCCCATTGAAAGTAAAAGCACATCCCAGTGAGTCAATAGAAAAATGGGAAACAAATTGGGAAAGTTAAAATTTTTACAGATCCTGCTAAATTTATAGCAGATAAATGGGTTAATGTGGTTGAGAGCTTCCATTTTGGCATTACTAGACTAAGAGGTTTTTTTATTTTTTTAATTTTTCGTCTTTTATTAGGCACATGTCTAGGTACAAATGTAGTGAAGAGGGTAAAGTGATGAGAGAGAAAGGGACAGCGAGTAGGGAAAGATAGGAGGAAAGCAAACTCAGTTATAGAAAGACAAGAAATTAAAGAAATAAGTATGTGTGACAGAAAGAGAAGTGAATGAATGAAGACAGGGCCTCCTCCTAATGTCTCCAGGCCATGCAGCCCCTGCATCAAGCCCATATGCATATTCCCAGAAGGACTCTGACAATAAGGGGGAGGGGAGACTGAACCTGCATCTGATGTGTCAGTTGTCACAAAACCAGTGACAGAGGAAAACAGACTGAAACAAGGAAAAAGCTAGCATTGCTTCTCCAGAAAAGTTCTCTCTCCAAACAGCAACTTCTTTTGACTACTGGCCTGAAGAAAAGGAAACGGATGTCCACGGCACCAGATGTTCAGTTGAATTGAACACTGAAGAGCTTGTGTTCAGGACATGGCAGCCAGAGGAACTAAAAGATTGCAAGGAGGTGGGAGCTGGAGAGGTGTGAACTCGGATGGGCAACATTCGACTGGCCATTTGGTTCACTATACAAGCAGAATGGGGCACAGAATCCTGGACAAAGATTGCCTCATCAAGACAACAGCAGAAGGAGAGAAAGAAGGAGACTGGGACAAGATCCAGAGAAGTCCTGGTTGCGTATTTCTGCTTGGGTGTTTTTTCATGGTTCCCCCATGAACAGGCCATACAGACAGCGGAGGAAGGTCAGAGCATTTGAAAATCACAAATTAGAAATTAAAGATAAAAACATCCACACTAGATGACACCGTTAGTTGAACTTAGAATGAACAGGATGTTAATGTTCCACACATACATACACTTGCATATACATATAGGAACATTTATTAAGAATAAGTATTGGTGTCAATAGGGACAATTAGGGTTTTGCAGTGAGAGTTGATCATTAGACACAGAAAGTTAAGGTTTTGATTACTATGCTCAGACAAAATCTTTTTTAGCTCACATAAGAAAAAAATTCAAGTTATTGAAAGCAACACTGATTATTTCTTATAAAACAAGCATGCCATTGTGGAATGTCTCAAATATAACTCCCATTTTACCTGAAGAGGCATCACAGATGTCACAGGTTTGAGTTTCTGGGGAGTGATATTAGAGAATGCGATATTGATGCATCACTGTAAATCCTGACTTATTATTCTGGGTTTTTTGCTTTCACTCTCAATGGTATTTTAATTTTGGGAATTTAATGGTATAGTTTTCTGGGAAAACCTGGTTTAAAAAACTGCCATAGTGATGGTGAAGTTTTCAGAAACATATGTCTTGTTTTTGCAAATTGAAGCATTAGATATAACAATAATAATAAGGATAATATTATTAATAATGATAATAAGTGGGTCCTGACTGCATCCATAGGAACTGGATGGGTTTTAAAAAATAAATAAATAAAATAAATAAATAGATTCAATTCTATTGCCACTTATGGATTATTATTATGTTTTTGTGGAGATCTCCCCTGTATAAAGAAACTTGGCCAATGACTGACTTTTTAGACTGTGACTGCTGAGGCAAACAGCCTCTACCGACTTAAAATGACCTACCTGATCGAGCTCTGATTGTTTCTTTTTAATTTTGCATGATAATTGTATGTCAATAGTTTTATGTCGATCAACAAACACTAACATCTGACCCTATTGTATTTTCAATGTGTGCATGTTCTGCATGATACTCATTGTCACACTAATGTTTATGTCAGCTTGAAGCGCTGTACCGTCTTAATTTTTGGGCCTTTGATCCTACAGCTGAAGATGGAGAACCATTCTTGGATGGAAATGGAAGCATTGTTTGATACATAGTGTCTAACGATAATTCTGTTTTTCTTTATAGATGGTTCTGCGAGGAATCCATCTAACTGCTCTTTCTGTGTTTGCCTTTGAACTAAACTGCCAAAATAGCTCGTCTGCTAAGGCGACAGAGTTATTGTATTAATCTGTACTTTTCTTTCTAGGCGCAACAGATGATACAGGGTCAGAGTCACAATATGCTTTAATATTGTCCATAACTTGCAGACTCTGGGAAAAAACTGTCGCATTCTCACTCCTACAGGAAAACCTTTTGTTTTTAACCTTTTGTCTCCAACACTTTTACCTGTTTACAGTTGAAAGAGTTCACGCTGACTGTAAAAACTCAGTTTTCACAGGGCAATGCAATAGCAGATGATGATACGGTGTGAATAGAATTGTTTTTGTTTGAATGTTTTTCGTTGTTTTTTTCCTTGTCATATTCGGAGAGTTAAAAGTTAACCTCTACTAATGGTTGCAGTGTGTAGTCAAAGAAAGCGTTCGTTGATGATATTGTGTTATTTCAAGAAGATTATTTGACACTTTGTGTCAAAAAGGGGGAATGTGAGAAATAACCAAGATTGACCTTATTTTTTTTGTAACTCTTTATTTATCTATGATGTAAATCCCTGTATGTTGATTTACCTAACAGTCAAGCTATGAATGACTGCTCGGGGGATTGTGGATAGGAGACATGGGTTCCCGGAGAAAATCAGGTCAGATAACGGAACACATTTCAAGAATCAGGATTTGCAGAAGGTTGAATCAATGCTGGGTTTGAAACTCAAGTTTGGTACAGTTTACCATCCCCAGTCACAAGGGAAAGTAGAAAGAATGAATCAGACTATAAAAAACAAATTGGCCAAAATCTGTGCACAGATCAAAATGAATTGGGTTGACGCCCTACCATTAGCTTTGATGTCTGTTAGGAGCTCTGTGAATCAGAGCACAGGTTTCACGCCTTTTGAGTTGCAAACGGGAAGGGCTCTGCCAGGGCCAAAGTCTAGGCTGCCTGGTATGAAAAAATGATGACCAATCACTAACCAACAGAGAGTATTTCCGTGAATTGCAAAGTCTCGTTTCAGCATTCGCCAAACAGGTGACCGATCGACTCAGCAACGCGGAGGCCCAGGCAACGCCGGAGACAGACTGGGTGGTGCTGAAGCTCATCAAGCGGAAGTGGTCCGAACCTCGCTGGACAGGTCCATACCAGGTGGTGGAGCGAACATCCCACGCCGTCCGACTGAAGGGGAAAGGCGACACTTGGTACCACTGGAGCCAGTGTGCGGCAGCGGCAGAGCCACAACGCTCCTTGAGTGAGGTGCATCAGGACCTGAAAGCATTGTGCACTGTACCGGCTGGTACAGAAGAAAAGACCAACAAGGGGCAGAATAATCCCCTGGTGGCACTGGAGGGAAGGTAGTATACCTGAGCTCGTTAAAACCAACACCCGAAGAAGACGACGTCGCCAGACCCACCATCTCCATGACAACGTGTCAACTGAACTTTTTCGTTTTTCTATCTGTAATATTTGCTATTTACTTTGCTTTAGGTTTGCGACTATGGGTCCATAGACTCCTCCTGGTGCAGAGAAATCAGAAACGGAAGTGAAATTGGCACGTGGGCTCGGGCAGGATTGTATTACTATTGCGGCACTAACCGACTCTATGTCCGTCTTCTCCCACATAGCATTGGGAAATGCGCGATGGTAAGACTGAGAACACCTCTCCTTTTGATAGGCGACCATTTGAGACATCTGTCTGCCACCGAAACCGCTAGACAGGCACTCACACAACGTCGACGACATCATGTGCTCGAGAAACGACACACCGGTTCATTTGATACGTCATTAAACAATCCTACGTATATTGATGCAGTTGGAGTACCACGCGGGGTCCCCAACCGATACAAATTAGTGGATCAAGTAGCAGCAGGTTTCGAAAACATCCCCTTATCAGTGCTGTGTTCCCGATCACGCCTAACAAAAATGTCGATCGCATCAATTATGTGCATTACAATGTCCTGCGACTAACCAATTTAACCAGGGACGCAGTCGAAGGTCTTTCGGCTCAATTAGCCCCGACTTCACTTATGGCAGTTCAAAATAGGATGGCCTTGGACATGGTTTTAGCCGAAAAAGGGTGTGTGTGTGCAATGTTTGGGAACATGTGTTGCACGTTCATTCCCAACAATACAGCGCCAGACGGTTCAGTGACCAAGGCCTTAGAAGGATTGCGAACCCTCTCTAAAACTATGCACGTACATTCTGGATTAGATGACCCCTTGGATGAATGGTTCACCAGAGTATTTGGAAAATGGAAGACATTGATTCTGTCATTGTTTCTGTCTATCGCTGTTTTCCTGGCTATACTAGTAACTTGTGGATGCTGTTGTGTACCATGTATCAGATCTTTGATGGTTAGGCTAATCACCACCACCATTGAAGGTAAAGCTCCTGTCATGATGACCATGCCTCTACTGTTAGCTGAAGAACAGGAAAACCAGGAGAATAAGGATGGTGACTATGTACGGGATATTAGACTGGTCGATGTCCAGACCCACTACAGATGTGATTCCAACGCTTTTTCTTAAAACCCATGTACGGCCGAACTATAGCATACGGCCGAGCTATATTCATGTTTACTAACAATGATTGTCTGCAATTGCGAACACTTGATGTTGAGCTCTTTTGAGAGCTCAAAAGGGGGAATTGTGGAAGTAAGAGAAATGAGCCGCTCTCTTCATGTGGCTTTAAACTGAAGTTTGTACACAGTACCCCTGGAATAAGACTATTCCTTGCTGATTGAGCAGATAATAAACTTGCAACACAGAGCCTAGAATGTGCAAGGTAAGATATCTCGGCCCATCCTTCCATCACCTCGTAAAGATTCTAACAAACAGAGGAAATGCTCATTTCCTCATTTTAGGCACACACACACATATTCCTTAACTAACAAGTTCGAGTGTTGCAAACACAGACACATCTGTCTCTCTAGATAGCCATATAGGGACATGCACTAAATTCCTTCTCTCAGCATTTAGTGTTATAAGATGTTGCTAGGCAGATTAACATCTGTTGCCACCTTTTTTACCTTGGGGGTGTTACCATCAGCCCACCAGTGTATTTAAAGCCGCTACTCTTAGACCACAACAGACTCGTCTGATGTATGACCTGGTTGGTGTTGTATCAGAACTTGTCTCCGCTTTGCAAAGTGCTCCAATAAAGATATTGGTGTGATCTCAAGCCATTGTCTCAAGATCTCTTCTTCCATCCTCCGATCAACGAACCCGGGGAGTCAACTGCAGGTTGATCTCAACACTGGCTATGGTGTTAAGTCCAGACTGGGGGGTGGGAGGTAGTGCAGAGTGGTGACTGCTGCAGAAGTTTGTAGGCAGCAGTGGGGGAAGTGGTCCTGGGGGAGGGGGGTGTGAGACGGTCTGTGGTGGGGGGCTGGTTACGGTACGAGCTAACACGTTCAAGACGAGACCGATAAAATTTAAATAATCAAACGGTATTCCTTTACATTAACAGGTATTAAACCTTCACCATCGTTTAATAAACACCCTGTCTTATTTTGGTGTGGTGCCCTACTTTGAGGTAAATTAAATCCTAAATTAGAATGAGTCGAGTTAATTCACAATTAATTTGATGATTAATATATTCAAGCCATAATACGCGTAGGCTCTATTCCCTACAATACAGTATTGTACACGGATTGTTGGAATCTCTGTTACAGTACTTTTTGAAGATTAGCACACGCCTTAAATGTATTCATTTAAGTGTGTATTTGTGTTCCCTGGAGGAGAGGGCTCATGAACAAGCTTGGAAACGTTTATGCTGTCGTGCCGTGGGCCTTTTATTTAGGGTTACGTCTTAAGTCTTAAAATCCTGCCGTAATCAACACTTTGCAAGCCTGCTGTGCAAAATGTAGTCTTATTGTGCTCAGGAGTGTTATTAACGTTTGAAAAACATTTAGAAAAGAAATAGGGCTGTCCTTGATTAAAGAAATTCTCAGCCGACTAGCACTCATACGAGTATATTGACTAGTTGATTAGTTGATTAATCGACAGATCTGTAAAACTGAGGTTCTCCAGGAAGATACATATAAAAGTCAGTCAACTTAAGAAAACTTTCGAGAGCTGAGGTCACAGAAGCGTCAGCCGGAGCAGGTGCTGCGCAGGAAGACCCAGGAGGTGACCACGCTGCTGTGTCTTGCCAAGCCCATGTCAGACAGCATGGCCTGCTGGAACCAGACTCCCCCGGTTACGGACTCTGGGGCTGAGTTATCAGCTAGCACTAAAGCAAGCAGCTCTGAACCTGAGACTGGGAGGACTGTGAGCGGGCTGGTGAGACAGTGGAACAACAAAAACACTGTGTTTGGATATCTGGCAGAAAGTGAAGGGAGCATGGATGGAACCAGAGTCATTGGGTAAGTGAAACACTACCTGCTCAGTACAAAACAGCGCTACTGGGTGTGTATATAGTATCTTATATAGTTCAGTGGGCTGGTGACTAGTGGTTGATGACAGCCGATTTATATCTTTGTACTTTCTCCCTCACCTTTTTTCCTCCTCTCCTCTCCTCTCCTCTCCTCTCCTCGTTTCCGTTTCCGGTGAGCGTGAGTGAGCGTGAGTGGTTGGTGGTGGTGGATGTGCGAGTGGCACGGAGTTTTGAATTGTTTGCTGTCCCTGTATATCAGTTTTCACCTGTATGTGCATGATCAAGTAAGCTTTTTGATTTTTATTGAGTGACCGACTAATCAGTGGTTTCTTGGTGGTTGTTGGGAAGGATGGCGTCCGCCGAGACGCCACCTCCGTCTATCCGGCAGGGAGTGCGGATAGTCCCGCCGGATGGTAGCGTAAGTGTGGAGGAGGTTCTGCTGGCTGCAGGTGAGCAGGTAGGACACGACAGCCTCTGCTTTGCATCGCGGATGAACAAAGCAGTGGTTGTGTTCGTTAAAGATGAGCCACTTGTTAATCAGCTGGTGCAAAGTGGAGTGTTTGTCAGAGATTTGTTTGTGCAGGTGTCCCCGCTGTCAGCTCCCTCATTGCGGATCACCGTATCCGATGTCCCGCGTTCATTCCCAACGAGCTATTGGAGAACGAACTGCGGAGGTTTGGGAAGTTTGCCAGCGGCTTTAAACTGTGAGTTTGGGGTGTAAAGACCCGAACTGACACATGTCCAGTCGTTAAGTCGTTAAGTCTTATGTTTTTAGACTCGCCCTCTCAAACACTGGAGGTGTCATTCCGAGTGAAACACAGAGACGGTTCTTACATGGTGTACGCTAGCTCAGGACAACTCAAGTGTTTTGAAATTGGAGATGTGCAGCACAGGTGGCGGTGGTGGCGCCGGGCCCGCAGCCGGTGGCGGTGCTGCGCTCGGTGTTGCGCTCGGTGTTGCGGGCGGGGGCGCCGCGGTCCGACCCAATGGACCCGAAGCCAGTGCGGGTGATGGGGGTGTGGACGTGGCTGGCGCTACTGGTGCACTGTTAAAAAATAATATAGATAGGGAGGGAGAGAGTCAGCCTGAGAGGCAGCAGGCTGAAGTAGCTGCAGAAAACCTGAGCAGCTCTCAGTGTGCAGCTGCTGAAGCTCAGGGAGGACTGACTGAGACAGCATCTACAAGTGTGGCTGACACACAAAACAGTGAGATCACTAGAGAAGGACTGGTTGTGTTCAGCAGCCAGGTGTCAGGGGAAGCAGATGAGATGGAGTATGACTCAGATGCCACCTCTGTAGGCGAAACAACCACCAGGGCCACAGATCTTTACTCGCTGGAAGACATCAATCAGTTTCTAAATGAAACCTACAAAAAATCTGTAAAAGTCAGTGATTACTTCAGTGACACTGACAAATTCATAAGATTTGTTGATGTCGTAAAAAGATTAGTCGGTTTTGACCTTTTGGATGAGAAGAAGCGCTTTCGCCTTAAAAAACATCTTACAACATTGAGAAAAACATCAAAAGGTAAAACTGTCAGAAGAAGGACCAGAAAGTAAAACGCGATCATGCACCACATGCTAGTTTTCTCCACTCACTGTACTCTGATAGTTTCTTCCTGTCTGTTTCTTTTTTCAAATTTCTTCATGGAGAGTCTTAAAATAGGGTCTCTGAACATCAATGGGGGGAGAGACAGCAGCAAGAGGGCTCTGATAGCTGAAGCTTCCACTTTAAAGAACACAGATATGCTGTTCCTGCAGGAGACGCATTCAAATTAAGCAGATGAAACAGACTGGAGATTATGGTGGCAGGGTCCATGTGTCCTTAGTCATGGCACTAACTTCAGTGCAGGAGTAGCTGTTGTTTAAGACAACAGCTAATGCATGAGTTTTATCCTGCACTGAAGTGGCATCTGCTCATTGTACAAGCAGAAATACATAACAACGTGTTCTGCTTCGTCAATGTCTATGCTCCAAATCATGGAGCAGAAAGGGTACGTTTCTTCAACCAGATGAAAAATGAGCTGAGAAACTATCATCAGGACCAGCTCATCATCGGTGGAGTTTTTAACTGCACACTAGATTTCAGTTTAGACAGGACAAGTGAGGAACCTCATCCTCAGTCAGCTCAAAGCCTCAATAACATCATCACACATCTAGATCTGTTAGACACATGGAGGGTAAAACATTCACAGTTCAGACAGTACACATGGGTGAGGGCCAATAACAGCAGGGTCTGTTCTGCACGATTGGACAGGATCTACATTTCCCCAAACCTAAGCTCCAGACTGATTCACTGCCATATAAATCCAGTTGGTTTCACTGACCACCATTTTGTGAATTTAATTTTGAACATCAAGGGTTAAGTCCTACTGGCTCTTTAACAACAAGCTCTTGCAGGACACTGTTTTTTGCCAGCATTTTAAATCACTGTGGCAAAAGTGGAAGCTTCAAAAAGCTAACTTCAGTTCTCTGAAGCTGTGGTGGGAGGTGGGCAAGGCACAGATTCATGTTTTTTGACAGCAGTACACCTCCCATTCAACTGCTAAGATAAAATCAACAGTTCAGGAACTCGATTCGAGCATAAAGAGCATGGAAGAGGAATTACATGGAGACTCAGATCCAACCAAGGGCCAACTGCTACATGAGAAGAGGTTGGCTTTAAGCTCCTTTCTCCAGGAGAGGGTGAAGGGGGCTCTGGTAAGGTCTCTTTTCCTTCAGCTGAAGGACATGGATGCCCCAACCTCTTTTGTCTTTAACCTGGAGAGGACGGTGGCACAGAGGAAACACATGACCTGCCTCGAGCTGCCAGGAGGTAGAGTGACCTCCTGTCCAAAGGAAATGAGAAGCCATGCAATGGACTTCTACACTAAACTCTTTGTAGAAGAGCAATGCAGCATGGAAGGCCGTGAGGAGCTCCTGGAGGGGCTTCCAAAGCTCAGCGAGGGGGAGAAAGCTGCTCTGGATTTCGAGCTGACTTTACAGGAACTGACAATTGCTGTCAATCAGTTGGCATCAGGAAGGGCACCGGGGATTGATGGTCTTTCCACTGACTTTTTTAAACACTTCTGGAATATACTGGGACCTGACCTGCACTGTGTTCTGCTGGAGTGTTTTAGAACAGGATCTCTTCCTGTTTCCTGTCAGCACGCAGTGCTTTCCTTGCTGCCAAAAAAAGGAGACCTGGCATTACTTAAAAACTGGAGGCCTGTGGCTCTCCTTTGCACGAATTATAAGGTGCTTTCTAGAGCCTTATCAAACAGACTCAAGGATGTAATGGAAATAATTGTACATCCTGATCAGACATACTGCATTCCTGATAGGACGATCATGGACAACATTTTCCTTCTTCGTGATATTATTGATGTGTGTAAATGTGACAATGTCAGCATTGGCATTGTCTCTTTAGACCAGGAAAAGGCGTTTGATAGGGTGGATCATTCCTATTTATTTTCTGCACTTAAGGCGTTTGGTATCGGTGATGGTTTTTTGTCTTGGGTGAGTTTGTTGTACAGGGATGCACAGTGTATGGTGAAGGTGGGGGCAGGGTTGAGTCGGCCAATCCTTGTAGGGCATGGAATCAGACAGGGTTGTCCAATCTCGGGTCAGCTGTACAGCTTGGCTATTGAACTCTTGCTGTGCAGGCTGAGAGATCGCCTCGGTGGTCTCTCATTGACTGGTTCTTTCAAGCCTAATCGAGGTTTTCCAACCCTTTCTGCCTATGCAGATGATGTAAATATTCTTATCTCCAGCCAGGGGGATGTTCAAGGTTTGAAGGACACCCTGTCCCTATACGAAAGGGCGTCTTCTGCACGGGTGAATTGGGCAAAAAGCAAAGCTTTGTGGATTGGACACGGTAATAACCAGGTAATGCCAGGTCTGCCTGGAGGACTCAAATGGGGGGGAAGGTTGGATTGAAAGTGTTCGGAGTCTTTTTAGGCACAGAAGGCTTTCAGAAAAAGAACTGGGAGGGAGTCAAGGAGAAAGTGTGTGCTCGGTTGTCTAAATGGAAATGGTTGCTACCCAAGTTGTCATATAGGGGGAGAGTTCTGGTTGCGAATATTTTAGTTGCCTCGACCCTCTGGCACAAACTAACAGCCCTGACACCACCGAGAGGCCTGATAGAGGACATTCAAAGAGCCGTTCTGGACTTTTTTTGGTCTGGGAGACACTGAATCTGTGCAGCTGGCCTTTATCTACCTGTGGCTGAAGGGGGACAGGGATTGATCAGCATCCAATCCAAGATCGCCGCTTTCCGACTGAGAATGGCTCAAAAACGTATCTATGACTGTGTCCCAAGCTGGTGCGACACAGCTCGCTGGCTGTTAAGAAGAGCTGGACGGCTGGAATACGATAAACACCTGTTCCTCCTACAACGTGAGAACATGGACCTAAATGGACTAACACCCTTCTACACCTCGGCCCTGCAGGCTTGGCAGATATTCAGGATCAAGCTCGACACTGCAGAGACTCCGGGGCTGTGGCTGGTTGAGGAGCCTCTGTTCTTCAACAGTTTAATAAACACCCGAACTCTGCAGTCTGCCAGCCTTCGAGCCAGTCTGAGAGGAGCTGGCTGCACCAAACTCGGCCAATTAATGAAGATGACTGCGACATCTCTGGACAACCTGAGGAACAAGAACAACATCATCTCTATCAGGCTGATCCATAAAGTGGTGGAGGAAGTCTGTGCTGCCCTGCCTCAATACCTTAAAGAGACTGCTGAAGATCGGTCGCTGTGTGATCAGTGGAGTGAAGAGTGCGAATACAGCTTCCCCTCTCTGTTCATCACCCTAGCGGTGGGGGAGTGGCAGGAGGGAGAGGGTCAGCTGCTGTTTCAGCAGCTGACCCTCTCCCTCCAAGTTTCAGGCTGTCGGGGAAAAAAGCGCTCTATCACATATGTGTCAAGACCCATGTGCAGTCCCTGGCAGGGATGGAGGAGTCGAGGTGGACTGAGTTTTTTGGCCCAGAAGCTTCCCCGAAAGGCAGCTGGCGGTCCCTGTACAAATTGCATCTTGTTCAATTTGCTAAAAACCTGGTTTCTGGGTTTCGGGGAGGTTTTTTCTTTCCAGTTGTTTACACGTTTTTCCACCCACTTATATTTGACCCAAAATATTGTGCAAAGAAAAAGCCTGTCCATACGCTGCTCAACTTTATATCTGGTTCTGCAAAGTTGGCCATCTGGCTGACCCGCAGAAACCAAGCACAAACTGTGGGCTATGTGGAGCCAGTGTGGGTTCTGAGAGGACTGCTGAAGGGCCGACTGCGGGTAGAACACGCTTATTACAAAATGACTGGCACTATGCAGGTGTTCAAAAATCTCTGGGCTGTTGAGGAGGTTTTGTGCTCTGTGGGGGAAAATGGGGAGCTGAAAATACACATCTGAGACTCTCATTGGTTTGTTTGACCATGTTGTTGTGGTTTGTTGATACTGTCATCCTGAGGCAAGTGAAAGAGTGAATTATTTTTTTTTAAGTGGTTTAATAAAGGGACTTTTAAAACCAAACCTCTCCTCACCGCTCCTCTCCTCTTCTCACCTCTCCTCACCTCTCCTCCTCGTTTTCCGTTTCCCTTTGTGCATGATCAGGTAAGTTTTTCTCGAGTGTGTCCTGACTTTATCAGCAGCTGTAGGGGGTGGTCTCTAGAGGAATAGTGTACTCCGAGGCGCCTCCTCCGTCAATCGCGCAGGGAGTGTGCAACGTCCCGCCGGATAGCACCGTAAGTGTGGAGGAGGTTCAACTGGCTGTGGGGGAACCGGTAGGACACAATAATCTGCTCTATGCGTCCAGAATGAACGAAGCTGTGGTTGTGTTCCTCAAGGACAAGCCACATGTTCACCAACTTGTGGAAAGAGGCGTTTTTATCAGGGACTTCTTTGTGAAGGTTTCCCCGCTGTCAGTACCTTCGACACAGATAACCGTTTCCGGTGTCCCACTGATAATACCGAACAAACTGCTAGAAAACGAGCTGCGGAAGCTCTGTAAATCCGCAAGCATTTTAAATCCGTCTCTCGGACCAAGGTGTTTTCTTTTTCTTACTGTTCTATCATCTGTTCTATCACTGTTCTATCATCTTATCAGCTATACTCGTCTCGCAAGATGTTTCGTCCGGGTTAGAGCACTGCTGGAGTCTGGTTTGTTGACTGCCGCTTCTATCCCTGTCTCCGTCCAACGTTTTTCGTGTCTATCTGTCTCTTCTTTCTTTGTTTTGTTTTTACCCCCTCGTCTCAGTGTCAGTTTAGCTGTCCAACCGTCCGCGTCTCTCACCTCATCTCGCTTCCCCGCAGTTCCGCTTGCTTCCCCCCACTCCCGGACTATCAGCTGTGTTAGCCAGCTAGCTAACTGCCAGCCGGCTAAACGTCCCCCACCACTGGACTTATCCGCTTCTCCTCCACTGGATCTTCCCGTGTCTCTGAGTGTGCGGCTCACTCGCTCACCCTGGACCTGGGCTCCGCTCGTTTCCTTCACCCGCTCCTACGCTCCCGAACTATCAGCTGTGTTAGCCGGCTAGCTAGCTGTCGGCCGGCTGGGCCTCCTCCGCCACTGGATCTATCTGTGTCGCCTTCACTTGATCTGCCTGTGTCTCTCTGTTTGTGTGGACCGCCTGCTCTGGATCTGGGTGAGTAAGTTGTGTGTTTGTGGTGGTGATTGTGGCAACCTGTGACCGTCCCGCTACGTGTACTGCTAATAACATTAGCCACACTCCCTGCCAGTTCGTCAGACGCAGCCTAGCTGAGTGCCCTGCTAAAAACATTAGCTCAGCTGTGTAGCTATCTAGCCGGCGTTCAGAGGGGGAGCCCCCACTCCCTTCCTGCTCGTCAGCAGTAGTCTAGCTGTGTGCCCCGCTAATAACAACAGCCCAGCTGTCCCGCCACCAAGCAGGCATACCTGGGGGGAATCCCCATTCCCTATCAGCTCGCCTGGCTGACTGCTGACACGGCAATGTGGGCTCTGCCTACCGCGCGGGAACGGTCCGGGGCAACCAACACCACCCATTCTACCGACTTCAACCCCTGGTTCACTGCTGCGCCCACACAACTCACTGCCTACCAGCTTCTAGCTACCCAGATGCTAGCCACTGCCAACATCGTACCTCGCCTCCTTTCACCAATACTGACCCATCTACACCCTGGATCTTCACTTCTGCTACTTCACGCTCTCTCGACCCTTTCCTCCACTCCACCAACTCCTCCCCCTCTCACCTACACTGCTGCCGACCTCCACCACCTCAACAACAACCATCGCCTTCCTGCTGCTGCTGCCACCGCAGCCAGCAAAGCTGGGATCCATCGCAATCGCCGCTTCATGTACCGAGGCCCTGGCACCCCCCGCAACCAGCACCTCCCCGCTGGCTCACCTATCCCCTCATTCTGGACTAACCCCCCCCCCCCCGCTCCCACTTCCCGAACTGCCAACCTCAACAACCTCCGCTCCCCCTCCCCCGCTCCTCCATCCATCTCCCTTGCACTACTGAACTGTCGCTCCCTCTCCAACAAATCACCTGTTATATCTGAACTGTTACTGGACAATAACCTCGATCTACTCCTCCTCTGTGAAACCTGGCAACAGCCGCTGGACTACTATGCTCTCAACCAAGCCACTCCTCCCAACTACAGCTACATCGCCAAACCCTGCCTTTCCGGCAGAGGGGGAGGCGTTGCCGTTCTCCATAAACAATCCCTGACCATCACTGAACTCAATCTCAACCTCCCATCTATCTCATCCTTCGAACACCTTGCCTTCTCCCTTCCCAACTCTATCACCGCTGTTCAAATCTACCGTCCCCCGAAGCCGCACCCATCTTTTCTCTCTGATCTGTCCGACCTCCTCACTATTGCGTCCTCCCTCTCTCCCCGCCTCCTACTTACTGGTGACCTGAACATCCACATTGATCAGCCCAACGCCCCACTGACATCTGACTTCCTCTCTCTTCTTGACTGTTTCCACCTAACCCAACATATTGACTTCCCCACCCATACCAAAGGACATCGTCTGCTCTGCCTCCCTACCCGTCTCTAACCCACATCCCCTCCCCTTTCCCCTCTCTGATCACCTATGCATCATCTTCTCCGCCCCTCTACCCTCCCCCCACAATCCCAAAAAGCGTGCCATCTCCTACCGTAACATCAAATCAGTCAATCCACTCTCCCTCTCCCAGCTCATATCCTCTGCCTTCCCCCCCGACTCTGCCCCCTCTTCCCCTGATGACTACGCCATCATGCTCAACTCCATCCTTTCTGACTCACTTGACTCCCTTGCCCCCTGGAAAACGTCCTCTGTCTCATTCACCCACTCTGCCCCCTGGTACACCCCCGAACTCCGCACCATGAAACAGACCGGCCGACAAATCGAACGACTCCTCAAACGAACCCACCTCACCGTTCACGCTGAAGCCTACAAACACCACATCTCCTCCTACCGTGATGCTCTCCAAGCTGCCAAATCTGCCCACTTCTCCACCCTCATCAACAGTACCAACAGGAACCCCCGCAACCTGTTCTCCACCGTCAACAAACTGCTCCGGCCGCCAGACCGTAACCCTCCCTCCTCACATCTGCAACTCTTTCCTCCTCGCCTTTAACAATAAAATCTCCCAAATCAACAGCTCCCTGACTGCCACTGTTGGCAACTCCTCCACCAACACCATCCCAGTCCCCTCCCCCCTCCCTGACCATCAGCCCCCCCCTTCTCTCACTGCCTTCTCCCCATTGACCCCTCCTACATTTTGGACATCATCACTGCGTCCAAAACAACCACCTGCTCTCTCGACCCCCTACCAACAGCTCTAACCAAGGCCTGCCTCCCCGTCCTCATCCCCCACCTCACCACCCTCTTCAACCAGTCTCTGTCCCTTGGTCTCGTTCCCTCCACCTACAAACTTGCCTCCATCACCCCCATCCTCAAAAAGCCCACCCTTGATCCAGCTAACCTCTCCAACTACCGTCCTATCTCCAACCTGCCGTTCCTCTCCAAAACTCTGGAACGCATTGTCGCCGCCCAACTTCCCACCCACCTCCAGTCAAACAACCTCTATGAACCCCTCCAATCCGGTTTCCGCCCACTTCACAGCACCGAAACTGCCCTTGTCAAAGTTGTCAATGACCTCCTTACCTCTGCAGACTCCGGTGCCCTCAACATCCTGCTACTACTCGACCTCAGCGCAGCCTTCGATACTATCAATCATTCCATCCTCCTCGAAAGGCTGCGCCAGCAGGGTGTTGAGGGCACTGCCCTCGACTGGCTCACCTCCTACCTCACCGACAGGCAACAGTTCGTCTCCCTCTCCGGCCACACATCCACCCTCTCTCCTGTTTCGCAGGGGGTCCCTCAGGGCTCAGTCCTTGGCCCCCTTCTCTTCATCTGCTACCTATTCCCCCTTGGTCACCTCATCCGCTCACTCAACCTCGAATTCCACTGCTATGCTGACGACACCCAGATCTACATCCGCACCAAACCCACCCAAAATCTTCCACTTAACCACATTGAAACCTGCATTTCTGCAATAAAAACATGGCTGTCCCAGAACTTCCTCAAACTCAACAGTGACAAAACAGAACTCCTCCTCATTGGCACCAAATCCACTTTAAACAAAACCGGACCCATCTCACTTACCATTGACAGCTCAATCATTTCTCCCTCCCCCCTTGCACGCAACCTTGGTGTGATCCTGGACCCCACGCTCTCCTTTGATCCCCACGTCCGCTCCATTGTCAAGACCTCCTACTTCCACCTCCGCTGCATCGCCAAAATCTGACACTGCCTCTCCCCCCCTGCCGCTGAATCCCTCATCCACGCCTTCATCTCCTCACGTCTTGACTACTGCAATTCCCTCCTCACTGGCATCACCTCCCATTCCCTCCATAGACTCCAAATGGTCCAGAACTCTGCTGCTCGCCTCCTCACTCACACCCGCTCCCGTGAACACATCACCCCCATTCTCTACACCCTCCACTGGCTCTCGATCAAACAACGCATCGACTTCAAAATACTCCTCATAACCTTCAAAGCTCTCCACCATCTGACTCCACACTACCTGTCTTATCCCCCACCGCCCCTCCCGAGCCCTCCGATCCTCCTCCTCCCTAACTCTGACCATGCCACCTTCCAAACTCAAAACCTTCGGACACAGAGCCTTCTCTAGAACTGCACCCCGACTCTGGAACTCTCTCCCCCAGCCCATCTGCGACTCTCCATCACTCACAACATTTGAATCCCGTCTAAAAACCTTCCTTTTCTCACAAGCCTACAACCTCCCCTACCCATAACTACATTCACTCCTGTCCTCTCCCCCCGACCCCCCCTCCCCTCCTCCTTCCGCTCTCCTCACCCATTCAGCCCCCGACCCCCCCCCCCCCACTGCTCTTCAATCCATCCCCCCACATCTATTGTTGTACCTGTTTCTGCCTGTTTGTCTGTATCAGCATTACCCCATGCCCCCTTTGCTTTGTTTCCCTGTCATCCTTGTCTTCTGTTGTTTGCTACCTGTTACATGTGTGTCTATGTACTACCTGCCCTGCTCTGTAAGCGACTTTGGGTCTTTGAAAAGCGCTATACAAATTAAATGAATTATTATTATTATTATCCTGTCTGACTATATTCTCTGTCCTCAAAGCAATTTCAGTCAAAGACAACTGGACTTGGTTATTTGTCTAGGAAGACGTTTCACCTCTCATCCAAGAGGCTTCATCAGTTCATGTACGCATCTGACCAGGCTGGGACTGGTCCAACTATCTGGTCTGGAGATCCAGGTATTTAACCTCTCACAAGGCCGATGATGTCACTGGAACCCTTTGTGCTCCAAGTGCCAATGACCATTGTTAGAGTGGCAGTCGTTGGTTTTGACTTCGTTAGTGCTCTATTGAGTCTAAACGACAGTCGTTGGAGTCACAGGAGGCCATTTGTGGACGGTTGTTAGATTGTTGAATCTCCTGGGAAGGAATGAAAGGGCCGGATCTCCACATCAGTTGGTTGGACCAGTCCCAGCCTGGTCAGATGCGTACATGAACCGATGAAGCCTCTTGGATGAGAGGTGAAACATCTTCCTAGACAAATAACCAAGGCTAGTTGCTTTTTACTGAAATTGCTTTGAGGATAACGATGACCTGGACAAATGAGAACATTCACACCCTCTATATTCTCTGACTTTACCATGAAGAGCCTCAATATAGGACCCTTAAATATCAATTGTGGAAGAGACAGACAGAAAAGAGCGCTGATATCTGACATCTTTGCCCTTCAGAAGAACTTGGATGTGTTATTTTTGCAGGACACACACCACTCCTGCCCACAAAGTTCACTGGGGCTTATGGAGCAAGGGTCCTTTTGCTCTCAGCCACGGCTCCAATAATAGTGCTGGAGTAGCTGTTGTTTTAAAAACTGCAGCTAATGTAACTATTTTAGCCTCCACTGAAGTGGTGAAGGGTCAGCTTCTGATCTAGCCAACTATAGACCTATATGTAACCTTCCTTTTCTCTCTAAGATCCTCGAGAAATTAGTCAGCAATCAGCTGTGTGACTTTTTACATAATAATGAAATATTTGAGGACTTCCATTTAGAATTAATCATATCACTGAGACAGCACTGGTTAAAAAAAAAATACTAACGACCTTCTAATAGCTTTAGACAAAGGACTTGTTTCTGTACTTGTTTTACTAGATCTTAGTGCGGCCTTCGACAGTATTGACCATCACATCGTGCTACAGAGACTGGAGCATCTAATTGGCATTAAAGGAAATGCATTAAGCTGGTTTAAGTCTTATTTATCAAATAGATCTAAATTTTCATTGTTATGCTGATGATACACAATTGTATTTGTCGATCAAACCAGAAGAAACTGATCAGTTAGCTAAACTTCAAATGTGCATTAAGGAAATAAAAAGCTAGATGACCTGTAATTTTCTGATGTTAAACTCAGAAAAAACTGAAGTTATTGTACTTGGCCCCGAAGGCCTCCGAAACTCAATATCTAAAGATATAGTTACCCTGGATGATGTTGTGTTGTCCTCCAGCACCACAGTATGGAAACCTTGTTGTTAGGTTTGATCCGGATATGTCTTTCGATTCTCACATAAAACTAACGACAACGACTGCATATTTTCACCTGCGAAATATTGAGAAAATTAGGAGTATTGTGTCTCAGAAAGATGCAGAAAAACTAGTCCATGCATTTGTTACTTCCAGGCTGGACTATTGCAACTCCTTACTATCAAGCTGCTCCAATAAGTCTGTTAAGAGTCTTCAGTTGATCCAAAATGCTGCAGCTTGAGTACTAACTAAAACAAATCGAAGAGAACATATTTCCCGTGTCTTAGCTTCTTTGCACTGGCTACCTGTAAAAGCTAGAATAGAATTTAAAATCCTTCTCCTTACTTACAAAGCTCTTATTGGTCAGGCTCCGTCGTATCTTAAAGAGCTCATAGTACCGTATTACCCGACTAGAATGCAGCGCTCTGAGAATGCAGGGCTACTTGTCGTTCCTAGAGTCTCAAAAAGTAGAATGGGAGGCAGAGCCTTCAGCTACCAAGCTCCTCTCCGATGGAACCAACTCCCAAGTGTTATTGTGGAGGCAGACACTGGCCCTCATTTATCAATCTTGCGTGAAAACGGGTGCAGATCTGAGCGCAGAATTGGTCGTAGGACAGGACCCACGTGTGATTTATGAAACATTCGTATCGGACAAATCTCAGCGTACGAATGAGCGGGCCTTGATAAATGCGGAGGCTGAATTTGATCGTGCTCGATCGAACATGTTACGCCCTTAAATATTCCTGGTTCGGAGGCCTCGCCCACTGATGTCAAACAATGAGAGGCAGAAACGCTGGGAAGAAAAGACACTTTTCCGACACAGAGATCGGCATCCTGACATCCGAGATGGAGCAAAATAAAGATGTGCTTTTTGTCAGTCTTAAGAGTGTAATAAAAGGTGTATGGAAAAGAATAACGGAGGCATTCAACCCGAAGCAGCGCTCCTCTGTGGCCCGTGTGCGTGTGTGCGCACTGCTGAACCTGCGCTCCTGCTCTGTAGCGGGGTTTGCCAGCTGGGTTATTAGGTATTCCGTTAGAGGATAACCTTTGTCACCTAGAAGAACCATACCAAGATGTTAATCATCTGACACCTTGTTTGATTTAATGCAATTTATCGAGGGTAGCCACTAACCGAGGAGATGACTTTGGCTCTGCAGTGCGCTTTCCTTTCATTTATTCATCTTCAACCGCTTGTCCCTGTCGGGGTCGCAGGGGGCATGTTACTAATTCAACTTCTTCTCTTGAGTTGTTTGTGCTTTGTTGTCTCGCAGGTCTCTGCTGATCGTGGTGGTGCCTGCTGCCGTGGTCCCGCATGACGCTTCCTGCTGCTATTATAACTATTAGCCATATATACTTTCACTAGTCTTATAAACTATAACATTTGTAGCCATAAAAACACCATCAGTGGAATGTCTCGCTGTATTGTAGCTGCTATTGCCGCCACTCATCATTGATCATGTCTGCCACCATAATTATTATCATTGTCATATAATGTCACCTTAGCTGTGCTTGTTTCTACTATTCTGTTGTATTAACTGCCATAACATATAAGTCATATTCAAATTACTGTAGATATTATTATAGTTACTGTTACTCTTTGGTCACTAGCCTCTCTGGAAGTGTGTCTGTCTGTCTGTCTTTGTGTCTGTCTTTGTCTCTCTCTGTACATCTGTCCGTCTTTTATCTCTTTCTCTCTCCTTTTCTTCCTCCCCAACCGGTCAAGACAGATGGCCGTTCTCAATAGAGCTTGGTCTGTCCTATGTTCCTGCCTGTTATAGGAAAGGTTTTCGTTGACACCGTACTCTACGGGGGAATTTTTGGGTCTATGTAAATCATAAATAAGTCATAGAGTGACGTCTTTACCTACTCTGTAAAGTGTCCTGAGATAACTTTTGTTATGATTTGGCACTGTAAATAAAATTGAATTGAATTGATCCTCACTGCTGAAATTGAAGGCATGGTGTTCTGTTTTATTTACATCTATGCACCTAATCAGGGAGCACAGAGAGAAAGAACTATTTTTAACCAGTTGGACAATGAAATGAGAAATAACAGCCAGGACCAAACAATCATTGGTAGGGATTTTAACTGCATGCTGGATTTTACAATGGACAGGACAAGTGAGAAGCAGCACCCACACTCTTCTAGAAGTCTACAGTCTGTCATCACTCATTTAGATCTGCTGGACACATGGAGAATCAAACATCCACTTTCAAGACAATACTCTTGGGTTAGATGCAATAACAAAAGAGTAAGTGCAGCAAGACTGGATAGAATCTACATATCATATAGCCTGAACTCCAGATTAATCCACAGTCCCTCTGGTCTAATAATGACAAACTTCTTCAGGACAAACAGTTTTGCCAGAGCTTAACATGTTTTGGCAGCAGTGGAGGCTAAAGAAAAACAATTTTAACTCTTTGAGGCAGTGGTGGGATGTTTTACAAAACTCAAATAAGGCTGTTCTGTCAGCAATATACATCGTATTCCACCACTAGGGTTAAAGCTGCAGTGGAGGTACTTTAAGCCAGCATTCGTGGTATGGAGCAGGGCCTTCAGAGAACCCCTGATGGAGCCGAGCTCTCACTGTTGCCAAAAAAACTGGCCCTGTTAAAGAACTGGAGGCCAGTTGCTCTCCTTTGTATGGATTATAAGGTGCATTCCAGAGCCCTGGCCAACCGGCTTAATATCATACTGGAGCTTATCATGCAGCCAGAACAGACTTACTGTGTTCCTGAAAGATCTATTATGGATAATGTCTTTTTAATGCAAGATGTCATTTGACATATGTAGATTGCACAATGTTGATGCTGTGGTAGTCTCCTTGTGTCAGGAGAAAGCGTTCGACAGGAGGGATCACTTTTATTTGTTTTCTGCACTCAGGGCATTTGGTACTGGTGAAGGGTTTTTGTCATGGATTAGTTTGTTGTATAGTGGTGCTCAGTGTATGGTGAAGATGTGAGCTGGGCTGAGTTGGCCAATTCCAGTGCAGAGAGGAATAAGGCAGGGTTGTCCTCTGTCAAGACAATTATATAGCTTGGCCATTGACCTTTACTGTGCAATCTGAGGGGTCGGCTCAGGGGTCTATCACTGTCGGGATTTGTTGTATCTGCATATGCTGATGATGTTAAAGTTTTTGTCTAGCCAAGAAGATGTTTAGTTTTTGCAGGAAACCTTTCCTTTGTATGAGAGGGCCTCTTCTGCAAGAGTAAATCGGACAAAAAGTGAAGCTTTGTTAGTTGGAGAGTGGCAGGATAAGGCAGTGCCCATTCGTCCCCGTGGGCTCAAGTAGGGAAAGGAGGGCTTGATAGTTCTGAGGGTGTATTTGGGGACTGAGGGCTTTCAAGCAAGGAACGGGGAGGGAGTAAAGGAAAAGGTATGTGCTCGGTTTACTTAGTGGAAATGGTTGCTACCCCAGCTGTCCTACAGAGGAACAGTTATGGTTACCAATAGCTTGGTTGACTCGACCCTTTGGCACAGACTATTTGCTTTGACGCCACCTAGAGGTCAGATCAACAACATCCAAAGGGATATTTGGGATTTTTTCTGGTCTGGTCAGCATTGGGTATGGGCAGCAGTCCTTTTCCTGCCTGTAGCTAAAGGTGGACAGGCACTTGTGAATATCCGGGTGAAGATTGCTGCTTTTAGACTGCAAACCGCAAAAAAACTTCTCTATGCCTGTGGTCCAGGCTGGCTGGACCGCCTTCTGCTAAGGCGAGCTGGCAGGTTGGGCTACGACAAACAGCTTTTTGTTTTACAGGTCAGTGAGGTGGACCTTACTGCCCTGACTGTCTGCCAGCCTGCCAAACAGTCGGAAGCAGGCTGGTTATACAAAGGTGGGCCATTTGATGAGAACATCGTCTGTGGATGACATAAGAGCTCTCTGCAACATCTCCTGTCTCAGGCTAGTCACCAGAGTGGTGGGAGAGGTTCGTGCCACCCTCCCACAGTCCCTGAGGGTTCTCGTTGAGGATGCCACCTTGTGTGCCCAGTGGATCGAGGACAGCAACTACAGTTTCCCTGCGTTGTCCATCGCACCAGCTGTGGGGGAGTGGCAGGAAAGAGGAGACCAGCTGCTTTCTTTTAAATTCCCTTGCCTCTATAAGTTTCAGAATGTAGGAAAGACAGAAATGAATCAACTTCTTGTGAAGTTGTTGAATCTCTTCTCCTTGGACGGAGTAAAGAAGTCAAGGTGGACTGAGTTCTTTGGTCCAGACTCTTCCCCAAAAGGCAGTTGGCGTTGCCTGTACAAGGTGCCCGTTGAGAAGTGGACAGCTGACCTCCAGTGGAGGGTTGTGCATGGGGTGATAGCTACAGACAGGTACAGAACTCACCTTGATCCAGAACTAGGGGAGGGATGTGTTTTTTGCTCTCAAGCTGAGACATTGGAACATTGGTTTGTTGAATGTGCTCATCTTTTAAAAAGTTGGTTTGATGGTTTTGGGGAGGAGTTTTCTTTTGGTTTATTTATTTAAGTAGTAGTACACTGTTCAGAACATAGCTGTGCACCTGTGGAGCCGGTGCCTGTTCTGGCAGGACTGGTGAAAGTGTGGAACACACCTATTGTACTATGATGGACAATGTGCTGGCCTTTAGCCACATGTGGGCTGTTAGGAAGGTGCTGTGCTCTGCAGGGAATGATGGGGAGCTGATTGTCAATTTTTGTTTATTGATGGTTCACTGGTTGTAATGGTTGTATTATGTTTTGTTTGAGGTGAAAATCATCTGGTGTATACCTGAAAAAGTGAAATAAAGGGATCTTTAAAACAAAAACCTCTCCTCTCTTTCTCAGCAGTAGGAAGAAGTTGCATTGTAAGCCAGCAGGCACTGGCAGCGTTGGACCTGCGGGCAGAGTATGCAGCTCTTCCAAGTCTGCCCGTCAGAAGTGGCAAGCCCTCGAGCGTTAGATTATGGACATTGTCATGCAGAGAATGACAATTGCTAACGTGGAAGCTTACATGGATTGCCTTATCAAGGTAGGAATGGACTTTACATTTTTACCTCTAGATTCAGGAAGAAAATAGTTGTTTGAGGCATCATTGTTGCTGGGATTACACATGGTTTGGGGGCTGTAGAGTAATATGGTTGTCTCAGGGTTGTATTGTTCAATGGGGACATGACCTTGACCTGTATTTAGAGGACATGGAAAGGTGTTTTATGATACAATAAGCCAAAACCAATATACACCATGAAATGTGCAGCAGTAATTAAAATCAAACTTAAGGAATCAAAGTGACACATGTTCATAGTACTTGCAGCTGCAGAACTAGTTTCGGAGGTTTTGAGTGAGGCTCTTCCTGCGTTCTGTCTTCATAGACAGACTTAAATCATACAGTACAATTAGCAGGCAGGCAGGCATGGCCTGTGTATTTACTCAAGTGTACTTAGTATAATTTTGAGACTTTACTTGAGTATTTCCACTTTATGCTACTTCATTCTTATTAGATAAATAATTATCTTTATTTTTCTACTCTACTACACAGGTGGACACAATCAGGTAATCAGGGAACACAATCAGGTAATCAGGGAACACAGCAGGCAGAAAGGCAAGTGACCTGAATTGAGAGGAAGATCATTCATTCATTCATCTTTAACCGCTTGTCCCTGTTGGGGTCGCGGGGGGGCTGGAGCCACGTGGGGCGGGGTACACCCTGGACAGGATGCCAGTCTATCACAGGGCAGATAGAGACAAACAGAGACAGACAACCATTCACACCTACGGGCAATTTAGAGTCATCAATGAACAAGCATTTCTTTGGACTGTGGGAAGAAACTGGAGAACCCGGAGAAAACCCACGCAGACACGGGGAGAACATGCAAACTCCACACAGAAGGCCCCCAGCCGTGATTTGAACCAGGAACCCTCTTGCTGTGAGGCGACAGTGGCAACCACCACACCACCATGTTGACACAGAGGAAGATTAATCATTCAAAATAAAACATGAATTTCACAAGGCAAAAAACCCAAGACAGGACACCTCTCATGCGGTGTGACAAAATATTGTACATTTTACTCCACCTTTAGTTACTAGTTACAGAGTGCAGACTAGTTGCAGATTCAAATTATTGATGAGAAAAACAATTAATGATGATATTATTATATTATTAAACTGCACATCAGTAGCCTACAGTATACAGTATAAGGTAATACAAATTAGCCCCACCTTTACCAGCTGCAATATTAAAGCAATAATAATCCAGTTATATAAAATATTATTCTCAAATGGGCAATTCTGCATAACGAGTACTTTTACTTTTGGTGCTTTAACTTTATTTTGATGCTAATCATTTTGGACTTTTACTTAAAGTGTAATTCCGGCGCGAAATCATCCCATGGTCTTTTTCGGCACTTACATACAACAAATAAGCCATCGAGACAGCACCAATAGGCTCCTTCCTAACAAATGCAATCCAAAAGGAAGGATCTCACTGGTGTTTCGTTTTATGTGTAAGGACTCTTCTCATGCTACTGCAGAGGTTTGGTGTTATTTTGAGTAGTATTAGTGGTTAAAAAAAGCCGTTTTGATGCCTTCCCGAGCTAATCAGTGGAAGCCACGTCCAGCTGTTAGTGACTCTACCGGATTTATTATTAATAGTTAATACACAAAAAAACCTGCCTCGATGGCTTATTTAATGTATGTATGGGATGATTTTCCGCCGGAATTACACTTAAGTAAGATTTTTGTATGAATATATTACTCTGTAGTATTGGTACTTTCACTTAAGATTGAAGTATCTATTCTGCCACTGATGAAAACTTCCAAAAATTCCATAGGTGAGTTTGAGCTTGGAGATCTTTGTAAAATAAATAGTGTAAATATTTTTCAAATCTGTACTCTTGGGGTGTGAAAGAAAATATGTTGCTTCAACAAAAAATAAAAGTAAAAAGCAAACATTTTTTACTGTTCGCATATCATTCCACTAGCAAAAATGTCATCATGTTATTTATATGTTTCAATGAAATGTCCTGAAATGAGTAAAGTGCAGGGGTATTGATTAATGGATTGGGGTGCTCTCTAGTGGTGTCTCTTTGTACTGCAAGATGCAGTCAGGGACACCTCTTTGTTGGTACAAAAAATGAATAATCACCCTTTAGAAAGTTTAAACACTATATTAACTAGGTGTCCTCATCTCCTGTTGCATGATTAATACCTAATCCAAACATTGAATGCTACATTCTTCTGTGTCCATGTGTGTGATCATTATTGATTTGTCTGTTTATTTGTGTGCACCCAGAGTTTACAGGTGGCTCAGAAGGAGGCTCAGGTCCGTCTGCTGGAGGGTCAGCTGAGACAGACAGACATGATTGGCTCCTCTCACAATCACATCATCCTTGATGCCCTGCGAGAAAAAGCAGAATACATCCCTGAACTCCAGGCCCTCATCCACAACGTACAGCAGGGTAAGTGAGTGGTGGTTTGTGTTTAGGTCTGAGTGACAGAGACTTTATTCTGCATGCTTCATTGCCTTAATCAGCTTTAGTGAATATGTTAAAATGCAAGTCAAATTGGAAAATGCGGTAGTGGATTATGTCATGCCATGCACTGTACAGACTTACCAATTGGCAGTGCATGAAGCTGTTTGTTTTATGTGCTTCCAGAAAATGGTTACACCAGCACAGACGAGGAGCCCTCTGAGTTCAGCTAAGCCTCCGACAGCAGGTGAGACTGCAGTCGCCCACACAAAATCCTCCTCTCTGCCTGACCCATTTTGTGTTCATCAGTGTGCTAAAATTAGTCAATGTAGTGTTCATCATGGACAAAGTTAAATCTGAAAAACATGTACTCCATTTCTCATTTCTCTCTGCATCCACGTAGTTTTCTCTTACTATCATGAACTCTCTTTCTGCAGTGTATCTCAAATGAAAGAGTCCAACAGCCAAGAGGATTTCAAAATAAAGGTACAGCTGATTTGTGTTGACGTGCGTAGTTGCTGTTGAGCTATAACGTGATTTTATTCCACATTCTTCGTCTTTACACAACAAATGTGTTCTCTGTCCAGTATTCTTGAATCCAGCTGTGAATATTTCTTCCATATTTTGTGCTAAAAACCAAACCCGCGTCTTGCCATACCTTGCCAGACCTTTATGAATCATGACTCTGCATGTTGTCAGATTGCATTAGCGTTTTTGCTGTAGTGATTGTTTTTAGACCCTCGCTCTATTTTTTGATGCCACATTTTGTCTGTCAGAGCAGCTGCCGTTGTTGTTTAGAACCACATGGTGGCGGTATAAGCATTTCCTAAAGCTTGGTTTATTATGTGGAGGAGTTCCTGATTTGACACCAATCCCGTTTATCATCTTGTTAATGCTGTATTCTCTATATTTGTCTATTCTTTTTTTGTTGTTTTTCTCCACCCCACTTTGGTTTGACCCCACAACGGCTTCTTTCTCTTTCCTATCATGTTTATTTAGCTGGTTTCATATTGTCTTTGCCATTTTCCCTGCTGAATGATGTTTCAGCAGTATATTATTAATTTCCTTTTGTGCCTCAATTAAATTAAATCTTTATCATTATTTCATGTCAGTTTTTTATATCCCACTGTGCTCCTTTCTTATATCATTCTCTTTTTTCTGTGCTCATCACTTTCTATTCTTCCCTAACATAAATGGTGCACATTTATTCAACCAGATGGAGCCCCGTCTGTCAGCTCAGATGAAGGCGATGTCTGCGGAGTATCTGGGTCCCATTCTGGACCCCCCATCAGGCAGCAAGCCACAGCACATTACCAAGTCTCTGGCCTCGCTGACGGACATCCAGGAAGATAGCATGAGCCTGGGGACGGCGAGTCTGGGGCTCAGTCTGGCCCTGCGAGACCCCTACCACAGGGATCGGGCTTCCCGCACCATAAGCCTGCATGTCAGAGGACACACCTTGTAAGTGAACCATAATGATCACTGTGGTGAAGCTACGGGCATGGCAAGTCAGGGAAGCTTAATTTATATAGCACATTTCAAACACACAGGAAATTCAAAGTGCAGTGATCAGTTTGTTGTTGCACCAAATGGCAGTGGTTTCCGATCTTCTTTGTCTGATGTGCCCACACAGCTCAAGTACCTCTTCATAAATACCACAATTGTTATTCCATTACTTTTTAGTAGTAGGTCAACCACTTATCCAATACATGCAGCATTTTCACCATTTTCCATTAGCTAACAATTGGAACTAAATAGTGAAAGCTGGCCCAGTATGTGGATATATATATATATATAATTTTTTTTTTCGTAATAAGTCGTAATTTATTTTTCGTCAAACGAGTTGAGCTTCTCTCCAAATCTTTCAAAGTACCACCTGACACCTGCAGAAGTACCTCCTGGGGTACGACTATCCCTGTGGTTGGGATATCATCGCTCTATTGTGTGGGCCAGCAGGGTGGCCTGTCAGTTAGAGTCTTCTTCAATTAGAGAACCTCATCCCTAATCCCCATGTTGTTAAACAGTTGTTCTGCTGAAGTGCCCTCGAGCACGTTGAAGAGCAGAGTCACAGAGTGCTGATGTCGGTTTGAACTGGAGCACATGCAACAATTTTATAAAACAGGCGAGAACGAAACATAAAATAGAGGATAGTTGCATAACCATACATCTGATAACGGAGACAATGTTGATGTGTCTTTTTCCTACTGTACACTTCCATGTTAACAATCACTGGAAATCTGCAAGAGGCCTCACATTTTTTAGATTATAAAAGTGCTTTAGGGAGAAAAAAAGGGCAAGCCAAGGAAATTTTTATTATATCAGTCCTCGGGGCTATGAAACCTGGTTGTGTGTGATTTGATATTTAGAAAAATTAGACTAGAAATGCTTTTAAATTGCATAAAACCCTTGTTACTTATATATTCCCAACAGTTCATATATACAGTAGACGTATATCATCCCTTTCTGTGCATTCCCTTGAAAATTTGCTTAGTTTGCTTATGTGTGTCTGTGTGTCAGTCCCAGGCAGTCCCGGGGCTATGACACTTCCCCTCTAACAAGGAGGAAATCTTATGATTGCTCGTACAGGTACATTCACTGTAATGCTAAAATGAAATTTTTTTGCTTGATCGATCACATTTTTTTTTAACTCATCTCATCTCATCTTCAACCGCTTATCCGGGGTCGGGGCGCGGGGGCAGCAGCTTTAGCAGGGGACCCCAACCTTCCCCCTCACGGGCCACATTAACCAGCTCTAACTGGGGGATACCGAGGTGTTCCCAGGCCAGTGTGGAGATATAATCTCTCCACCTAGTCCTTGGTCTTCCCCGAGGCCTCCTCCAAGCTGGACGTGCCTGGAGCACCTCCCTAGGGAAACGCCCAGGGGGCATCCTTACTAGATGCCCGAACAATCTCAACTGGTTCCTTTCAACGCAAAGGAGCAGCGGCTCTACTCCGAGGTCCTCACGGATGGCTGAACTTCTCACCCTATCTCTAAGGGAGACTCCAGCCACCCTCCTGAGAAAACCCATTTTGGCCACTTGTACCCGAGACCTCGTTCTTTTGGTCATGACCCAGCTTTCATGACCATAGGTGAGGGTAGGAACAAAGATTGACCGGTAGATCTAGAGCTTTGCCTTCCGGCTCAGCTCTCTTTTCGTCACAACGGTGCGGTAGAGCGACTGCAACACCGCCCCTGCTGCTCCGATTCTCCGGCCATACTCACTCTCCATCGTCCCCTCACTGGTGAACATGATCCAGAGGTACTTGAACTCCTTCACTTGGGGTAAGGACTCATTCCCTACCTGGAGTAAGCAATCCACCGGTTTCCTGCTGAGAGCCACGGCCTCAGATTTAGAGTGCTGATCCTCATCCCAGCCGTTTCACACTCAGCTTCGAACCGATCCAGTGAGTGCTGAAGGTCACTGAACAACGATGCCATCAGGACCACATCATCTGCAAAAAGCAGAGACGAGATCCTCAGCCCACCGAACTGCAAGCCCTCCCCACCACGACTACGCCTCGATATCCTGTCCATGAAAATCACGAACAGGATTGGTGACAAAGTGCACCCCTGGCGGAGGCCAATCCCGGGAACGAACGAAAAACAGGAACAGTTCGACTTACTGCCGAGGATCCAGACACAGCTCTCGCTTTGGGTGTACAGAGATTTGATGGCCCACAGAAGTGACCCCCTCACCCCATACTCCCGCAGCACCTCCCACAGTATCTCCCAAGGGACCCAGTCATATGCCTTCTCCAGATCCACAAAGCACATGTAGACATGGATGGGCATACTCCCAGGCCTCCATCAGGATCCTTGCCAGAGTGAAGAGCTGGTCCGATGTTCCACGTCCAGGACGGAATCCGCATTGTTCCTCTTCAATCTGAGGTTCGACTATAGGACGAACCCTCCTTTCCAGCACATTGGAGTAGACTTTACCAGGGAGGCTGAGTAGTGTGATACCCCTGTAATTGGCACACACCCTCTGGTCCCCCTTTTTAAATAGGGGAACCACCACCCCAGTCTGCCACTCCCCTGGCACTGTCCCAGACTTCCACGCAATGTTGAAGAGACGTGTCAACCAAGACAGCCCCTTCAAACCCAAAGCCTTTGCCTCTACAAAAGAGGGCGTGTTGGTCGGATTAAGGAGTTCCTCAAAGTGCTCCTTCCACAGCACGATTACCTCATCGGCTGAGGTCCCCAGCGTCCCGTCCTTACTGTAAACAGCTTAGACGGTTTCCCGTTTCCCCCTCCTGAGATGTCGAATGGTTTTCCAGAAGCACCTTGGTGCCGCCCAAAAGTCCTTTTCCATGACTTCTCCGAACTCCTTCCACACCCGCTGCTTTGCCTCTGACACAGCAGAGGCTACAGCCTGTCTGTACCTTGCAACTGCCTCTGGAGTCTTCTGGGATAACATATCCCGGAAGGCCTCCTTCTTCAGTCGGACAGCTTCCCTGACCACCGGTGTCCACCAAGGTGTTCGAGGGTTACCACCCCTTGAGGCACCTAAGACCTTGAGGCCACAGCTCACCGCTGTAGCTTCAGCAATGGAAGCTTTGAACATTGCCCACTCAGGTTCAATGCCCCCAACCTCCACAGGGATGCCAGAAAAGCTCTGCCGGAGGTGTGTGTTGAAGATCTCTTGGACAGGGGCCTCCTCCAGACGTTCCCAGTTCCCCCGCACTACTCGTTTGGGCTTACCTGGTCCGTCCAGAATCTTCCCCCAACCTCTGACCCAACTCATCACCAGATGGTGATCAGTTGACAGCTCTGCCCCTCTCTTCACTCAAGTGTCCAAAACATATGGCCTCAGATCAGATGATACGATCACAAATCGATCATCGACCTTTGGCCTAGGGTGCTCTGGTACCACGTACACTTATGAGCATCCTTATGTCCGAACATGGTGTTAGTTATAGACAATCCGTGACTAGCACAGAAGTCTAATAACAGACTTCCTCCCAATCACGCCTCTCCAGGTGTCTCCATCATTGCCCATGTGGGCGTTAAAGTTTCACAGCAGAACTATGGAGTCCCCTACTGGAGCCCCATAAAGGGCTCCATTCAGGGTCTCCAAGAAGGCCGAATACTCTGAACTACTGTTCGGTGCATATGCACAAACAACAGTCAGAGTTTTCCCCCCTACAACCTGCAGGCGCGAGGAGGCACCCTCTCGTGAACTCCAACACCGCGGCACTCAGCCGGGGGTTTGTGAGTAGGGAGGTGCCACGTCACCTTTTTGGGCTGTGCCCGGCCGGGCTCCGTGGCAAACCCGGCCACCAGGCGCTCGCCGGCAACCCCTCTGTCTGGGCCTGGCTCCAGACGGGGGCCCCGGGCTTCCTCCGGGCAGGGTCTCTCTTCCTCTTCCTCATTTGTCCATAGAGTCTTTGTGAACCATTCTCAGTCCGGCCCCTCGCCTGAGACCACTCTGCCATGGTAGTCCCTACCAGGAGCACTAAGCTCCAGACAACATAGCCCTCAGGTTCACAGGGACACACAAACCTCTCCAACACAATAAGGTGATGGTTCCCGGAGATGTTTTTTTTTTAAACTGTGTAATATAATTTGCATACTTCTTTCCTTTTAAGTCTTCTTGTCCTTCCTTATCCTTAACCTTCCTCACCCTCCCGCCTCTTATCAGGCCCACTGACGGCTATACTCCACCCTCCTCCCCTCCTCTTAAGGCTCACCAGCAACCAAACCCTAGGTTCTGCTCTGGACAAGTGAGTACACTCTTGCACAAATACGTACATTAATACAATGCCTTTGGTCTTTTGTCCCCACATTCTCAATTGATCAATTCAGTCTCACTGTGATTCATTCTTCTCTTTCCTTTTTTTCTTCTTTTATTTTCTTTTCTTCCATGGTTTTAGATCTTAATTGGCCTGGTAGATAGGCTGAAGGTCAGGAAGTGCTTTTGTCCGCAGTGTTGACGTAAGAGTGTGCTATTCCAGCTGGTCATCTTCAGATATATCTCACTCTCAGATAAAAAAAAAGAATTTCAATCAAATGCAGTGCCTCAGAGCGGGCAGATGGTGCAAACATTCACAAAATCCAGCCGTTAAGTGCACTCTGGAGGCTTTGAAGATCTAATCATCCAAACCACAACCACAGACTGCATTTAGCCACACTAACAACAAGGTGTAATTGCAGCGTGTTTCCAGTCGATATACAGGAGTTACCAGGAAACAAATGCAAATGAGTCAACTAGCTCAGATGGTAACATCCTTTTGTAGAAGCAAACTGTCAGGGTGGTTGTGTAAAAACACAAAACAAGATGTGTGTCTGTTTTGCGATGACAGGATGTGCATGATAATGATGTACACGATCTGCATTTAGGCAAGAGAAGGATATATCAACTTGTCCAATCTAATCTAATCCAATAAAAAAACAGCCATGTAATAAATCTTTGCTCATTATATTGAGGTTTGATGACACTGTGTCAGAGAGAATTTGATTCAAATTTATGGTAATTTCGAGGCTGTAGTTAGATGCAGTGTCAAATTGGTCTGTTTGTTATGATGTTTTCATCCTATTTATATACATAAAGGTTAAATTAATGTTATGAAGACTTCTCATTATGTACGTGTGTAGTCCAGCTACATCAGATGGAGACGCAATGTGGATATAAAATCCATGTTAATGTCAGCTGCTATGGTGCTAAATCTGGAATGAGCAACTGGCTGTTTGCCTTTCCTGCTCACAATCAATTCCAGCTTTCCGCTCTGACAAATGTCAACAGTTAATTTCAGTAAGCATTTCGCTCTGCTCTAAAGTTGTTTTGTTTTGTAATCGTTATTAATCCAGAACATTTCTCATCTTTATTGACCCCAAAACATCAGTGAGGATGTTATGTGAAATAAGTTAGACCGTTGTGTTTGTGTGCACTGTGTGAATACGTGTGTCGGAGCCTGTGGGTCCTCATTATGTGGAGCAGGGGTAGGTAAATGAGTTGGCTCTTGTCATCTTTCTATGCAGCTGTTGTGAGATTAGTAGGCATTTTGAATTAACTCAGGGTGGCAGTGTGGGAGGATATTTATGTTTAGGGTCGCATGTTTAGCTCCCACAGGAGAAGCCTTCCTAAAGCGTAATGCAGGGGGATAAAAGGGTGGGGATTGTTTTTTCCTTTTAGCTTTTGTTGCAGTGAGCATTTCAAGTGTAGCAATCTGATGCAAGGTATTAACATAATTTTCTCATTTGCACTCTTTTTTTAAGTGAGGTGCGGTTGGGGGTAAATGCTTTGTTTACTGAAGTGAATACTAGATACAGCATTTTTGTTTGTTTTTTAAACCAAAGATTCATCATTTAAATAATATTTTTTACCTTGTTTGGTTTCCCTGTCCTAACATTACTGACACTGGTCTAACTCTGACACTTAATTCATCATCACAAGCATAAATACAAAGCTAAATGGAACCAAGGTATTGAAAAAATAATTAGAAAGCCAGTCTGGATCGTCTCTATGAATTCTGTGTAATTGGCTGTCAAATGAGAAGCTGACTGCTATGCAAAAAATGAGGATAGTGATGTTTGCAAGTGCATCTTTGCAAGTTCACAAACCCTATTAAAATGTAGTGAGAGGTTTTGGGATTAGGACCGTACGGACGGACTGCTTCTGTTTTTCGACCGATTCATTTTGAATAGGTTTGTTGCCTATGAGACAGGGATCAGGCATTAGACACATATTTAAAATAAATGTTAGAATGAGGAAAATTAATTTTGAACAGAAAAGTTTTACTGTCTTCTGACGGATAAAGAGGCTTTGAATCCAAGCACCATTTTAATCTTCACATTACATTTGCATCCTCTAAAACCAATGAATTTTAACAGGATTTTGTCTTGAGAGTCTGAAAGAAAAGCGGATATCACTATGCTAATAGCCACTGTGGCCAGCAGTAAATACCAAGAAATTAGAGGAACTTCTTTCACCTTTTAACACTGCTGTTCCCTCCTGACAGACCCAGAGCCATTTTGTTTTAATATTTCATGCTCAGAGTGTAAAACACAGGCCTTCATGGTGACAAACCTGAGGCTATAAAATATTTACAATGTAATAACACTTTTATTGCACTGTTACACGCAGTGGGGGTACTGTATTGGTCTGGATTTTACCCTCAACAGCTTTGAACGGGCCCTCCTGTGAGTTTAATAGACAGCCTTATCCTCCATTCTGGATTCTCCCCTTCCGTTAACCCTGATTGTTGTCCTTTATGTTCTTTTCTGCTCTAATTCCCTGTATATGGCTGGAAAGAGTAGATGTGGGAGGCATTAGCATCAGAGGAAGTCATGCATTGGGTGAAAATGTAGTGAAGAAATTGTAATGTGCAGTTCTTTAACTTGTGTATGACTACCCTGGCACCAGTGTTTCCTCCTTAACTACTTACCTTTCTTTCTGCCTTGTTCAAGAGGATAGTTCATCTTATTAGGAAATGCTATTTTTCACTTTCTTGCAAGTTGATGAGAAAATCATTCTCGTGTATGGACGCCAAATTGAAAGCTACAGCCAGCTGGCTAACTTATCTTGGCATAAAGACTTGAAACGGCTAACTCGGCTTTGTCCAAAGGTAACAACATCTTACTGCCAGCGCCTCAAAAACCACAAACTGTTTGTCTCTTTTTATGTATTCAAAGGTGAGTGAGCTTTGGAGGTGCTGGTAAACATATTATGTTACCATTGGACAGAGCTAAGCTAGCCGTTTCCTCATTTCCTGTTTTTATGCTAGGCTAACCGGCTTCCTGGCTGTAATCTTATATTGAACGGAGAGATATAAGAGTGGTATCAATTCTCTCATTCAACTCTCAGCACGAAATTGAATGAGCCAAAATATCTTTTTATTTCTTTGAACCCTTAACCTTTTAATATTGGCCCTAATACCACTAGGGAAGTCCACTAAATCTGCCATTGCT
The DNA here is from genome assembly GCF_963691815.1 of Echiichthys vipera. NCBI lineage: Eukaryota > Metazoa > Chordata > Actinopteri > Perciformes > Trachinidae > Echiichthys > Echiichthys vipera. The sequence goes on along the minus strand of NC_139825.1, from coordinate 30,731,161 downwards.
CAGTGTGGGTGTACCCACAGTAAACATGCTTTAAAAAGGAAAACATTTGCTGACAGTCGTCAATAAATACAGCCTGTTCACTGGTTATCTTTGGGAAGAAGCACATTTCATGGCAAACTGCCTGATATAATCACTGGACAAGCTTTATTGTTTGGCCGAGCTTTCCTGCCAATTTGCTCACTGCTTTAAATCTAAAACCCTTCCTCCAGTCACTCCTCCCTTTAACCCTCTGCCAGTAACCCTTTTGTCTTACCTTAGCGTGGTTAACCCTTTCCTCTTCCCACCCCACCTCCCCTCTCCTGCTCCTCTTCTGCCTCCAAGTCAGATGACAGCGACTCCTCGCTCTCCGAGGTGCTCAGGTAGAGGATCTGTGTTTGTCACTCTCTGTTTTCCCATTTGCCTGTAAACTCACCTGGTGTTGTCTTGTCTGCACCGGTAGTCAGTGCCTCGCCTGGCCTCTCCTTCATCTACACCCCCCCAACCCCCTCCACCCTCTTGTGGGTGAGGTCTCTGTGGTGCATGTTTTAACCACACACAACTCTTGGGCCGCCGGCCTTTTCCCACCTGTGATATTGTGTTTCTCTGGTTTGTTGCTCGCAAACAACACCTGAATGAACCTTACTTTTCTGCAGGCTGCAGGGGATGTGGGAAGGGAATATGACAATGTGCAAATATTATTGAAACATCATATTACTAGCCGGGGAACCAGACTGATTTGCCGAGCTCATGTCTCATTTGCTCTGGTGGATTCGTCTGGCCCCCTTCACATTCAGACAGGTTCCCAGCAACTTGAGATCTGATGGGCCAATCAGTCGTTTCTCATGTAGAGTGATTTTAAGTTGATGACTGACAGAGGAGGGTCATGCTTGAACATGACTGGCATTCTCTGTCCAGCGCAACTGACCAGGCTCATTAAAAACTCAGATCAAACCGTCAAACTAGGGAGCTCTGATCATATATGGATCAAGATTCTGTTACTGTATTGCCTATTTGTCGACAACAATGTTTTCAGAAGCTTATTTCAGGGTTCGTACGGGTGTTTGAATCCTTGAAAATGCTTGAATTTTAATGTTTTGTTTTCAAGGTTTGAAAAGTGCTTGAATTTGGGATGAGGTTCTTGAAAAGGCTTGAAGTTGTATTCACATTTCTCTTACAACAAATAGCTATGTCATATAAATGTAATTACAAAACACAATTTTAGTTGTTTAAAAAAATTCTATCTCTTATAATGTGATTAAAAAAAGTGAAATAATAATTTTCAATATGTATGTGTACGTAGAAATACTGAATTTACCACAGCTGTAAGGTGCTGGAAGAGCTTGAAAATGAACTTTTAAAGTGCTTGAAAAATGCTTGAATTTGACCTTGGAAAAGTTGTAAGAACTCTGTTATTTAATGCTGTTTTGCAGTCATTTAAGAGAGTTTGTGGCCAGGCTGCCATTTTTTTCCTGCTTCAAAACGGATCAAGCACCACTAGAACTTTCATGTGCCGCTCAGCGACACATTTCATTGCTCTGATGGGTTGCAGGTCTATCTATTCCGTCCAGAGGCATTTTGGTTTGCACTGTTGATAAAAGCCCTTGGAAAATTACCTGAGAGGTTCCACACTAAAACGTATTTGCCCATTATCTTATGACTAGTAACCACTTTGATGTATCACATCTGACACAACGGACAACAATGATCAGTAATTTTCCATATAACTTAATTTTCAGTGAGGACTGCAGTACTGATAGATGTTTAGAAGTACGTACGTGTTTAAGGAATAGCTCGAACATTTAGAAATAGACGCATTCACTTCCTTGGCGAGTGTTACTGTAGATGAGAAGACTGGTGTCACTTTCATTTCTGTTTGTTAAATCTGTAGCTGTAGCTAGCAGCCAGTTAGCTTAGCACAAAGAGTGGAAACAGGCAAAAAGCTAGCCTGGCTCTCTCTAAAGATAATATTTGTATACCAGCCTAAACTTCACTGATGAACAATTATATCATGTTTGTTTAATCCATACAAAAAACCGTGTCATCACTCTTTACCATGCAATCAGCAGATGCTCTTAACCTGCAGTTTTTTTTGTACATATTAAAGGCAACACAACATGTTAATGGGCTCATTAGTTATTTAGGGAGTTGCCTTGGGACAGAGCAAGGCTGCTATTTCACTCCACCTCAAGTCGCTATGCTAAGCTAAGCTTATTGACTACTCCCTCTTCTCATCTAACTTTTAATATGAAATCAAATAAACAAAAGTTTTTTTCCAAAATATTAAACTATTCCTTTAAGAAAATGTACAAATGATAAAAAAAGAATTTATCTCACACGCACACACTAAGGCTCTTCTGTCTGTTTTTCTGTGTATTGCAAAGATCACACACTGATCTCCCTCCAGGTTTTCATTAGTCTGCTGGTTTCTTGGTGCTTGGCCCTGCAAAATCCATTAGCAGCCCTCAACACAGCACACTATGATATTTTCCACAGACGCTGATAGAATGGGAACACTTTCTGCCACTTTTACCAGCGTTGTGCTGTGAGAAAGAGAGTGATGCATTAAAAATGTTATAGAAGAATGTGTAGTACATGTCCGTTTAATTAACTGACTTCCCATTTTAACCAATGATCATGGAGTGTAAGATCTTCATCAGACAAGAAGAAAACAGCCTTCAGAGTGATAAGGTTCATTCAAATGCAAATGCACCTGTTCCTTTCCATCTCTTCTCCATCCATTAAAAAATCAAAACAATAGAATTTCCACGAGGGAACTGTCTTTCCCTTGTTGTTTTTTTTGTTGTTGTTTTTTTAAAATAAAATAACTGACTTCTATCATCAATGTTTCCAAAAATGGAATTTGGCCCCAAAAAGTTTGGCACAGGTTGTATTTGATGCTGTATGCACACATACACCTGTCAGGTTTGGCAGCCCTGCAGAGGAACAGAAGCTGATAATCTGACTATGTTATCGACATGTCTTTCCCCTCACCCACATGTACCACATACCCTTTTCCCTGGGTCTTAGAGGCGATTGGCTGTGAAGGTGCTGAAGTGAGAGCCAGCTCCCACCCTGCTGGCAGAGAATGGATGATGACGTCTCAGGACATTGTGCTGTGGCTTATTTTTGAGTTGCAAGCTGCTGTGTAGTTGGTCTTCCAGGCTGTGGCTTCTGTAAACAATTTTCTGAGCTTATTCTGCACATGTAGGTTCTCTTTTGTGTTGTCACGACACTCGGCAGACATGCATGCAATCACTTTTCACTGATTGACAGTTTTTGATTTTGGTTGGTGTTTTTATCCACTGTTAAAAAGAAAAAGGATGGTTAAGTGTTTGATTTTTAATCAGAGATGTGTATTTGTGTGTGTGTGTGTTTTCACGCTGAGACATCAGCGTAAATAAAGGCACAGAAGAGGAGCATGTTGCTATCTTTGAAGCGCACCCATCTGTGTTCTTCTTACCCTATGCAGAAACAAAACCTATCCCGAGTTTTGTGTGTAATCACAGATTCTCTTTTCCCACCTCCTTTTCATCCTCTGGCTCTCCCTCACTGTTTTGCGCACTACCTTCTCACACAGATACACACTCTTACACACTAAACCACCACTTGTGTTATTAGGATGCCCACCAGGGACCAATTTTCCCACATTCCTCCTTCTTCCTTCTTTTTTCACCCTTTGCCTGCTCTGTCTCACTCTGCTGACTGCTCTCCAGGCACTCTGGGGCTGTCAGTAGGACAGATTGGGGGGGTTGAGGGGGGCAGAGGTTCAACCATAGAGATTGAGTGCTCAAACCAAGAGGCTGTGCGTGCGTGTGCGTGTGCGTGTGCGTGTGTGTGTGTGTGTGTGTGTGTGTGTGTGTGTGTGTGTGCATGTTAAAGAGATAGAAACAGACAGACAGACAGACAGACAGAGAGAGAGGTGAAAGACTAGGTGAATAGGACAGCAGCTCTTACTGATGTAGTGCCTTAATTGGTCTGTTCCATAACTAGGGTTGTCGGGATTAACTGATCTTGCCATTACCATGGTAACATAACATCACAGTTTCATAACTGTAAGAATTGTTGAAGCTACGATATCTTTGGTTTCCTGATTCCTGCACTGTTGCTCTGTTAAAATAAATCTTGCAAGTCTCATTGTTTGACAAGTGTGTATGTGTACGCCGGTTTGTTTTGTTTGTGTGTGAGTTGTTATGCTCACGTCAAGGAATTTAATGTGACTAAGCTGAACCAAAACAGTTTAAACTCTGGAGTAGTTCACAACGTGTTTCTGTTTACTTCCTGAATCTTGCAGGGAGATGTCCTAGTAACCTGGAGTACGTGCTGAACTCTGTATTTTCAATTCCAAGCAGGCTGACATGTTCAATGTGCAGGACAGGACCGAATAAATGCTAGTGTGTCTTTTTCTGTCCATAGTGTCGAATAATAAATTTCAGATTAATATTTGCGGAAAATGCAACAATGTGAACTTTTTTCATTTTACAGCCTGAAATGATAATACATTACAATATATATATATATATTTCCAGCATGATTTTCACATTTTGCCTTACAGCATTGAAGGTAAATATTTTTTTTTCTAAATTTCTGAAAAGTAATAAAAAAATGAAAAACTAGAATAGCAGGATTGGAAAAGTGATGAGTCCCCAGATTTAATACTTTCTGGAGGCACCTTTCGCTTTAATTACAGCATCAGTCTGTTTGGATTTGTCTCTACCAGCTTTGTGAACCTAGACTGAGGAATATTTCCCCATTCTTTACTGTTCGAGTTGGACTGCACTCTTCAAGTTCATCCACAGATGTTCTGTAGGATTCAGGTCAGGGCTCTGACTGGGCCACTCTAGGACATTCACATTCCTGTCCTTTAGCCACTGAGTTTGTTTTTACAGTGGTGTGTTTTGGGTCGTTGCCATGCTTTGAAGGTGAACCAACTGTCCATTTTCAAGTGTCTAACAGAGGGCTGCAGGTTTCCTCAAGAATTTGGGTGGACTTGGTAGCATCCATTTTCTCTTCAATCCTGACCAACTGCCCAGTCCCTGCTGAAGAAAAACAAGCCCGCAACATAATGTTGCCACCAACATGCTTCATTGTAGGTATGGTGTGTTTTGGGTGGTGTGCTGTGTTTGGTTTCTGCCAAACATAGAGCTTGGCGTTCAGCCAAAAAAGTTCAGTTTTGGTCTCATCTGACCATAAGACCCTTTTCCACATGGCTTCAGAGTTTTATGTTTTTTACGAAACTCAGTGTGACATTTTTTTCAGAAGAGGCTTCTGTATCTTCTTCTGTAGCTAAGGAGATATTTAATGAAAGTGATTTAGGGTTAAGTTCACAGATGTGTTTCGAGTAGTGTTGTTTTTGGCGACCTGTTTTACTTTTAGTTTTAGTCTAGTCTTTGTGTGAAGCTGTCATTTTAGTCTTTATTAGTTTTAGTCACGGTTATATTCTTTTTAGTCTAGTCAAGTTTTAGTCGACTAAAAGTCTGAGCATTTAGTCTTATTTTAGTCAGAATTGTCCATGACTATTTTAGTCTAGTTTTAGTCGACGAAAACTTATGACATTTTAGTCTAGTTTTAGTCAAAGAAAATTGTATATTAGTCTCTTTTGTAATGCAATTATATTTAATCAATATAATAAAAGTACCTAGTAGTATTGACGAAACCAATATTTTCTTTTAGCCAAACCCATGCAAATATATTTTGTTTACATGTGTGTACGGGTCTAGAATAATCTAGTTATTCAAAGTCATGTTGATGCCAAATTAAGTTCAGTGTGATTGTGTGAATAACAAAACTAGTGAAAGTATTTGGTCAACAAGGGGAAGTTTAGTACACTTATAGAGTGAGTCAGTCAGGTAGGAACTAAAAACCCACTTTACACTCTCACACACGTTAAACTCTCTCACAAACAAATATACACACACACGCTAGTCACACACATTTGTTCTCAGCTCCAGTGGCTAAAGTCTAAAGCTAGCGTTAAAATCTGACACATTAACCGTAGCCTCATGAGTTGGCATGTCACATGAGCTTTCTAAAACTTGACTTACCTAAATTTCATTATGGGATGCCCTGAGATGTCTCTTAAGATTCGTGGTGTTTTTTCCTGTGATTTTGTGGCCCCATTTCGCCCCATCTTTTTCCACAACACATACCGTTTTCTTTTCCACGTCCATGTAATGAAAGTGTGTCCAAATGCCGTTTCTTCTTTTTTCTCCCAAAGACGATCCCAGCTGGCCGGCCATCGGTCCCTTTCTCGGAGTCAGACTTTGTTCTCATTTTTCTTTCTTAGTTGCCGTTAACACTAACCCACAGCAGCTGCATCTTCTGAATCTAAATAATGCCGCGTGTGGGGATTGAGGAAGTGATGTTACCCAGACGCGAGACACAGGAAACAGGAAAACTGCAAAATAATAAGTATAAAAACATGACTGGTCAACGAAAACAAGACTTTTTTTAAACATATTTTTTATTTTGTAAACCACATTTCGTCTCGTTTTTATTGGTCAACAACATTGCATTATATATTTAATAAGAATTATCGTCACATGACCAGCATTTTCGTTTCATCTCGTCTAGTTTTCCTCACATGACAAAGGTTCGTTGACGACAATATTTCGTCATAATTTTCGTTGACGAAAGGAACACTAGTTTCAAGTTGCGGAAAAGTGACAAATTAAATGTGGGAACATTTGATGTGAAAAGCATCCAGAGGAATGATAACTGTAAAGTTCTGCTCATTTCACTTGTTATGTCTCCCCTACCTCGTGACCTCCTTATCATTCTCCTCTTATCTCATACTTTTTTGCTTCTCTTTACCCCCACAGTTCGTCGGGGCAGGTAGTTTCAGGTGATGCATGTGCGGGCACCACCACCCGCACAATAACTTTTGCACAGGGCGAGTGTCAAATTAATCAGATAGCCCTCAACCCGTCAGGATCTGTGCTCTATGCTGCTGCTGGAAACACTGTCCGTATGTGGGACCTCAACAGGTACATTTCATCATTCATTTATTTATTTAGTCAAAGATTATATTTATTCATTCAATTACCTTTCTTAATTTTGTTAGGTGTTGAGTCAGTCATGTATCTACGTATTGATTTATATGCTTAGTCATCACCACAGCCAACGGTTTTATTCATGCAGTCACGGCAGACAGCTCTAAATTCTTACCGATGCGGACGTGTATATTCACCTGTCCGATGTTGATCAACAAGAGAGCTGATTAACATCTGATTTCAAGATTAGAAAGACTGTCAAAAGAAGGTGCAGGAATTCAGTGCTGGTGTGTAAATGAGTATGTTTTCTTCAAGGTACCCATTTATGAAATTCAGTGGCATCGCCTTTTTTTTCTTCCCCAGTTTGCAGCATCCAGAGGGAAACAAGACAGTTTACGCTGAAGGTTTCAGACCGAATTAATTATGCATAGCAACCCCCAGAAATGAAAAAAATTAATGTATTATACAATTCACCAGCATCATCTCTGCCAATGGCATCCTGTGTGTCAGCAGTTTTACTTTACTCCCGAAACAAAAAGTGATTTCATTCAGTGAAAACTTGAAAATCAAATTCTTGTAAGTAATGAATCTCACCTGACCTTTGCTTCCCCATCTTTTGCTGGTTGCCTGTTTGTTAGTGTGTGTGTGTGTGTGTGTGTGTGTTTGCGTGTGTATGTGTGCACATGCTTGCGTGTGTGTGTAGGATGCAAGGGATGGGGAGTCTCACGGGCCACATTGGTAGCATGATTTTATATTCATGTGGATACATCAAAGTTTAAAACCCTGGCTGTGCTCCTGCACTGCTTCTGACTTTATGTGGGCCTGTAGGTAGAAGCATGCAGAGTCCATCGTTCTCTGAGGCTATTAATTCATGATCTCTTGACCCTGATCATCGGGTGAGCAAAACCAGTCTTTACATATGATGCATGCAGTTCAGATAGAGTGCTACACAGTATAGAATGGCTTAGGGAGATTATTGTGGCAAAAGGATTCCTATCAGTTAGTTTTAAACGAAAGCTTCAGGGCTTCCAGTGTAAAGTTGTGTCGTCATTTGTCAAGCAACAAGACTGTCTGCAGCCATGCTAGCAGCTATGAAGAAATACTCAGAGCTAAAGGTTAATGCTAACATGCTCTCAGTGAAAAAGTTAACATCCTTATGTTTTGCAGGTATAATGTTTCTTTGTTTAGAGTGTTAGCATGCTAACTTTTGCTTATTAGCAAACTTGAGCCGGTTTAAACTTTTGGTAGAAACATAACCTGACGTCACACTGCTGACCAATAATGTAACAGGCAAAGAGACTTTTTGCAGTTTGTTTTAAGGCAGTGTGAGAGTCCTGGACAGTCAACAGTGAAAAATCCTGCTCTAATCACTGCCACAGTAGTATCGTTTTGGCCGACCATCCTCATGCAGCCGGCGTTATCGGAGCCTGAAAACGGTATCTTTTGAAACCGGGTTCTATAGTGGGAAATTTTGAAAACGCCCCCCATCTGCGAAACCGCATACTTTGTTTAACAATGCCGTCATCGCCCCACCTCCGGCCTTTAACCCCAGCGGCTTCACATAACAACAACAGTGCTGCTGCCTGAGAGGAGAGAGGCGGACCCATAGAATGAACTGTACTCTGAGGGACATGCATGGGAATGAATAAGGCCGACCATATATCTCTCCCTTTTCCCCGATGGTCTGAATAAGTAGCTTTTTATAAAAAAAGTTGTTAAAAAGGTCTGAAGAGTCGCTAAAATATACCAAGAAAGTGACCGCCTGTGAGTGCTTTGGTACGTGGGAAGCGGCTCACAGCAGGACCCTCTTCTAGGTAAAGACACTAACTACAGAGTGATTCAAGCATCAGAGTTCAAAACACCATAAAAGTCTCCAATAACACCAGAAACAGTCGACAGATTTCTCTCTGGATGGATGAGGATTTGGGAATTCACCACATTTAGCGAGAAAATCTCTTGTGTTTTTATTATACACAGTGTCTCCCCGTCTCTTCTTCTCCATTGTTGGTGTATTTCTGTGGCAGTTACAGTGCCACACCCAGGCCTGGCATGTGTATTACAGTGTTTCTAGCCGGTTTCACTGGTTTCTGTGTGGATGCAGATATTTTTTGAGCCGAGGCTGTGTGGACAAACCTTTTTAAGAAAGACAGAGAAAAAAAGGTTGTTTTCGATCGTGTGGACGTACTATAAGATGGTAAAAAAACAAAAACACAAGCACCCAGGAGTTGCAACAGCTGACTGTTTTCTGTCTTCAGTCCGTCCATCTCTTTTTATTTCTCCCTAAAATTAAGCTGCCTTCAAAGACGGCTGGAAAATGTTGAGATCAAAATCGATCAAATAACGATTGATTGTGAAGTAGAAAATTTACTTGTGACTTGTCACAAAAGAGGGCCATTTAAGTGACACTAACACCATCGCGTGCAGGCTTGGTAAATGTAGCCTTATGCTGCCGTTGTTTTGGTCATTGTGAAAACGTATAAAGCCTGCGTACTGGCAGATCTTCCTCAAGGTGGTCTTGCATAATATCTGTGTAAGAGGCTTTGTATGCATGTGTTGACTCCTGTGGTGTCTCTGGTGTACACTCTGTTACAGCTGCATATGTTAAGAGTGCAAAACAATGCAACTTGTGGGTGGATGTGGCTTACTCATTTGCATGCACAGTAATATACATATTAAGCAGAACTTTCTTGCTGTTTACATAAGTTCTGTTTAGCTTTTGTTTAACAAGAACATGAGACATTATTGTTATTTCCATTCAAAGGCTGAACTAAATCAAGTTAGTCAGTGCTGTGGTCCACGCCATATGACCTTAACCTTATTTGTGAAGCAGCCAACACAATCCATTTTACAACCTCTCTAACTCAGTAGTCTCTGTCTAATTATGTAATAGGATCAAATTGTGGCTTGGGGTACAATAGAATATATTACAGTCGACTGCCTCCTCCAGGATTGCTGCTGCGAGCTGTTCTGCTTCGACCCCTCTGTTAAAATGCATACCACATATAGTGTGTTTCTTGGGGGAATATGTGGAGCAGTTTGTTTATAATTACTCACCACTGTAGTTGAGCGATTCCCAATTGCATGATAAATAATATTCCTTCCAATAACTATTTCAAGTTGTTGTGTGTTTCACCGGTTTATTAACATGCTTATGCAACTGTTGCCGCAGTGTGTTGCTGCTCTCTGTGAGGTGTTGGAAAGCACTGACACATTTTTATATATGTGAGAACTTTCTCTTGATTGTTTGTACTTGCTAGTCCCCTTCTACAGCTCTTATTGCACTCCCGACTACTTGGAATTCAGGGATCGGGGAGGAATTGCCTCTCTCATTCATTTTTCTATTAATTTCTCAACCTTTTCAGGCCTCTAGATCCCAGCTATGAATCACAGACTCTGCTGAATCCCACAATTAGGGAGTTGTCAAGTTATCAGCTGTCATGGGAACTACAAATAGATTATACTGAAATGGTGCAATATTTTAAACCCATTTATACTTATATTAAACTAGCTTAAAATACATGTATATCAACATTTAGATACGTTTTTCGAAAGGAAGGAAAGGGAAAATTTTAATTTATAGGTGCTCGGAAAAGAATTCAACTTCATCTAGCTCTGCACTAGTCGGCAAATATACATATATTTTTTTACATAAACAGAAATGTATATTTGAATCCTGAGAAAACTTGGGCAATTTATTTAATAGAGCGAAAGCTTCTTAATTACCTCAAATACATCTAGGTACAGATGTACAGTATACAAGTATTCATTACTGATATATTGGTAATAAACTAATATCAGACAATATCAGCACAGCCAGATTAGCAGTTTAGCTCTAATGGAGAATGAAAGAGAATGGACAAAATGGACAAAATCTATTGCAGCAGTGGCCAATAAATCCTGATTGTTGCGCAAACAGGTTGGCCACATAAACACCTATCAGTTAAAAGCATCATTTTTCGTCTACATTCAAACTTTAAAGTCGATTTTTGCTTAAGCAGCATAAATCCATGAGTTTTGTTCTACCATTCTACACAGCTGTCTGCATCGTAACCAAACATAGTTTCTGTCCATCTGTATTCATCTGTGTCAACAGTTTGCCATTAATGGATAGTACCAGCGGGAGAATGTGTTGTCTCAATTTACTTTTTATGTTGTACTGTGAATCACACATTCTTGAGAGCAACTCAATCATGCTGTCTTTAAATATATAGCTTTATTTATACAAATCAATGTGATATGTGCACTAGATTGTGTGGTACATAGCAAATGATAGCCGTTTGGAAAATGTCACTCGCAGTATGTCAATCGTGGTTTGGACTCTGCTGTAAGAATCACTGAACAAAAACAACCTGGAGCTCTGTTTCAAAGTGAAATCACCTTCAGTAAAAAAAATACTGAAAAATACTGAAGAGCTGAAGAGGGGAAAACATGGATGGCTGAACTTCTCACCCTATCTCTAAGGGAGACTCCAGCCACCCTCTTGAGAAAACCCATTTCGGCCACTTGTACCTCGTTCTTTCGGTCATGACTAATCGGTCATAATCTCAAAGTGCAACATGAAAATAATGAATGACAGAAGCAAATAAAACAACATGAAAAAGTAGATAGGCGTAATGAAAGTTACCTTCCTCTGCATGTGTTTCTCTGTTTAGAGCTAAATTAATCTGCAGCCCAGTTGGTTGGGATAAACAGAATGAAACCCAAACTGTAGGCGGAATAAAAAACATTTGTTTGTTTGTTTGTTCTGTATTTTAAGACACTGATTATGTTTAACATCTCGCCTCTGCAATGCTCATCAGTTCCTTTTCAGTCTACAACACATTAGTAAGAGATATCATGCCCTGTGACCTACCGTACTAAAGTGTTGTACCTGGATCCTCTCCTTCATAACATTTCAATTTAGATTGAGACAACTATTCATCCAGAGAAGGGAAATTCATTTTCAGCTTACCCCAGCGTGCATGAACAATCCAATAGACCTTTTCAATTAAATTCCATTGCTAGGCAACAGCCTGGGTCCTTGCTGACTTCCTGTCACTTCCTGATGTCATTCACATTTAAATAGTACTAGAAAATAGTACTGTTTGAATCTCTTAAAAGGTCACACTGAAGTCAGGTCTGCCCGTAGAGCTGAAATCACCTGTAAATGAACGTAAACACTTTGCCAAATACTTGCTCTCTAATTATAAGGCGAATGAAACACTTCTTACAGACTTTTATGATTCTCCACAATCAATCTCCATTTATTTCTTGTTTCTGGACAATGCACATTATTGAACATACAACATTACATGCAAATGTGCCAATTTCAATTTCATTTTATTTATGGTGCCAAATCATAACAAAAATGTATCTCAGGACACATAGACCCAACAATTCCTCCATAGAGTATGGTGGCAATGTAAACCTTTCATATAACAGGCAGGAACGTTGGACAGACCCAGCTCTATGGAGGACAGCGATTGTCCTTGACCGGTTGGGGAGGAAGAAAGGGAGCGAGGAAAAGAGAAAAGACGGACAAATCAACAGAGAGATACAAAGACATACAGACAGACACACTTCCAGAGATGCAAGCAACCACAAAAGTAGCAGTATAGTTATAGCTTAAGCTATGTGAATATGACCTACAAGTTATGGCAGTTAATACAGCCAAACAGCAAGAAACAGACACAGCTGAGGTGACAGAATATGGCAATGACAATAATTATGGTGGCAAACATGGAGTTGAATTAGTTACATGCATTGATGAGTGTCGGGTGGTCGGACTTCGCGATGGATAGATGATGGCCGAGTCAGCAAACTTCAGTGTGTTGATTTTTTTTATTGACACCGAAAGCGAAAAAACAATATCCACATTCATCATAAATCATGATATTAGTATAGTCAGCGGTCAGCTGACCCATTGAAGCGCGCCAACCAGCGCTATTTATATCATGATCCGGAACTGCCTCGGTTCAGCCCGCGACCCCGAGACAGACCTCTGCAGCAACAGCAGGTGAGCGTGTGTGTATGTGTATGTGTATGTGTATATGGGTGTGTGTGTGTGTATTGCGTAGGCGCCGAGTGTGCACCCTCGACGACCTACGGTGGGCAAACAGAGTTCAGGGAAATGGGCGAAAGTTTGTCTCTAATAGTTATGATTCTATCATTAAAGAAGGTCATGAAGTCGTTACTACTGAGGGTTATAGGAATACATGGCTCAGTAGAGCTGTGGCTCTCTGTCAGCCTGGCTACAGTGCTGAAAGGAAATCTAGGATTGTTCTTATTCTCCTCTATTAAAGATGAGTAATAGGCTGCTCTGGCATTACGGAGGACCTTCCTATATGTTTTTAGACTTTCTTGCCAAACTACGCAAGATTCCTCCAATT